>NW_012134969.1:5459468-5462040 GCF_000956105.1 Propithecus coquereli | reverse complement strand
GCTGGTCACTGTGAGATCTGTGCTGTTTGCCCTTCCTGGCTGTAATAGGCATCATCTTATTCAGGAGGAGCCTGCCTGGCTTCTTAGCCTGTTCTGTCTGACTGCTTTCCAGAGATCAGCTTCCAGAGTAGTTTAAATGGTTTTCCTTTGGCTTCCTTTCCTGTGGTCACCCCTCATCAACTCTGCCCACAAAACAATTTGCCAAGAACTCCTTAATAATACAATGTTAATATTCATATGTGAAGATGACTGTTGACAGTGATTAGCTGGATATAAACAATTGAAAAAAAACTTGCAGAATTGGCAAACAATGGGAAAAAAAGTGTTCACTCTGGATGTGATATCAGACTCTTGGAGAGCATTTAGGGAATCAGTGTTCATGAGGCCAGTGCATCAGGAGGCTGGAAAGCAATGTGACATTGTTGGAACTCATGAAGAAGAGCAAGGTACCATGCCAGGGGCAAGCCCAGGCCTGTGGGCAAAGCTCCCAACTGCTGAGAGGTTTACTTGTTTTGCAAACTGTACAAGTAATTGGTTGTTAAGTCACAGTCTGTGGTTGCTGGCACTATTGTGCAGTGTGGCTTTACAAAAGAAGTATTGCTAGAATACATTAGAAATGATGATTTAAGATTGAACTGGCTCTGTTGAAATAACCTAAATTACGTGCTGTAACATTGTTTTTCCCAGGTGGTTAAAATGACTGACTTAAGATATTTAACATGTCAGAAACGCATTTTTTTAATAAGGTTGGAGAGTCAGCCCTACTTCAGGGAGTAGCATAGGTCTTCATCATCATCTAAGCAGCCTTTTGCGACTATATGGGCTGTGACTTGATTTCTCTCAATATAAATAAATCCAAAATGACTGATGCATTCCGACATCTGGACAGGGCTGAACCAGATGTGTGATGGAGTCAATGTTTGCAAGTTCCTTGTTTGAAATCCTTCAGTGTATATTTAGCATTTAACATTTGAACGTTTATACCAAAGGATTATTCTTCTAAGTGTTGTAATTCTTGATGCTTAAAAGAAGGATTGATGGATGCATGTGCACATCTGGGTGAATAGAGCTGGATTAAGGAATGGCAGTTTCCTTGGACACGTTGTACTGGAATGTCATTGGTGTAGATGGGAAACATGGCACCCGTTCATTCAGGTTTCCACATGTAACACTTTAGGCAATTGGCAAGCAAAATTTGTTACAAAATGTATTATCTCAAGGGTGGGGTAGGAAGGAGATAGCAACAAGAGTTGTTGCCATTGTTGAACTGTGTCTGTTGAATATTTTACACAGTGTAACAGCAAGCCTTGTCACCATCCTGTTTTAGAATTGCCTGAATTTGACAGCTCGGTGTCATTGAAATTCTTATACCGAGTAGTATTTTATGTAGATCTTACTGGCAATGAGTGATTTATTTTTAATATCTAAATTTAAAACTTGTTAGTGTGCTTTTCAAGAATTTGCCTAGTTTGGTTAAGTCATGAAAGAAAACTGAACTGAAAGAAAGGGTCATCAAAAAGTGGGAAATGTTTTAACAACATAGAATTAAACAAAAGAATTTTGAAATCTATTTCTGTAACTTTGTACTCAGATCTGTGAGAGTTACTTCTGCCCTCCTGAGTATGAATAACTAATGCTGTCTGCTAATGAGAAACCAAAAAATTGTGAAGTGAAAGAGGCTGACACTAGTGAAAGAGATATGTTCAACTAGTGCTTGAACTAACCTTGTTAACCAAGCATAAAGAGATATAAGTAAGTTCTACCCAACTCCACCTGATAAATGTTGAATAAGTACTTTAAAAATATCATTTTGAATAAGTACCGAACCTTAAGACTTTCTGGGCACCCACATGATCAGTCTTGGTCTGGCAAGTTATGTGTGTTGGGAAGGAGGGCAGAGAGTGAGGATGTACGAGCATACACGGTTGAATACACAGCACAGGAAAAGTGCTCACATGCATGTGATTAGGTGGGTCCCAGTTTGGAAAGGTTAGAATCCACTTATCACCTCCGAAATGTTGCAAAAACATTACACAAGTGCTAAGAGCACTTTGACTTTATAGTATTACATTGGAGAAATATCTGGACCCTGTCCTGATGGCCAGGGCAGATGGTTGGTATCGTGCTAAGAATGGGCACTTTGCAATTCCCAGCATTTGGAAATCTGCTGAGTAAATATGAAATGGGTCAAAGTGAAATGCTGGGATTTTTATGTATTTATGAGAGGGTGCAACATTTCAGAACTGGGGGGGAAATAGGAAGTTATTATCTGATAAAACAACTGTATTAATAAAGAGATGTTTGGAATCAGAGATTAATTTATCTCATTCTTCTTCGGATGAACAGAAGATGGGAAAAATTCTTAAATAAATGAAGTTTCTAGTTGTGGATTAATGTGTCTTATATTTGTAATGGTCATTTTTAATATTTGTGTTGATGTGCCTTACATTAATTCTTATGTCTCAGTGTGCAGATGGGTGGATTTATAAAAAAAACTTATGTCATAATGTAATAGTTATTACCTTTTAATGCAGTAATCTGTGTGCAAGCATTAATGAGTCTTACAGGAGAT
>NW_012134969.1:5444158-5446202 GCF_000956105.1 Propithecus coquereli | reverse complement strand
CCTCATTTTACCGATATCGAAATGCCAAGCCCTTGTCTACAAATTGTACTGGTCTACATTACAGGCTTGTATTTCAATCTTATTCTTTATTTTTTTAAGGATTATTTGGATTTCTCAGCCCTACACACAACAGAGGAAAAAAGGCACAGTGCAAACATTACTATGATTACTGATTATCATTATCAAGTCAAAAAAATGGAGATCTAGCAGGATAACGGGACTTTTCTGATCCAGTAGTAGATGAGCTAAGACTGTGATCCAGATTTTTTCACTCCAAAACCACTTATTTATACATTTTGTTTAATGAGATAATATTAAGTTTGTCTTAAAATTTGTCAGAAAATTTTAAATATATTTGTATGGTTTAATTTTACCAGGTCAATGTGAGAAAGTAAAATTAACTAATTTACATAAATTAGTGAAAATATACTTAATCTGGATTGAGATTTTTTTCCCCAGGAGCCAGTTAGAGATGAAATATTTTGTTCAGCTTGTCCCATTTCACTTCAGAAGCGTAACTTGGGTTCTCCATCTCCATTATTGTATCAGAAAGGCAGAAAACTTAAAAGGCACTCTCTGCCTTCAACTATGTCTTTCTCATTATAGAGTTTAAAAAAAATACAAAGAGGTTAATGAAATCAGAGACGAGCTCCTAAAAATACTTCCACATGTTTTGTCTAAATCATTATTTCTGGTGTTTATGGCTTCTAAAATGAAGTTGCATCAACTGATGGTTGAAAAATGTGTTTATTTTTACTTTGAGTTGAATTGTTATTCACCCACATAAATATATAACATGTTTAAAAATAAAACTCCTAGAGCACTTTCTGAGGCTCTGATTTGAGTCTAATGGTTCTAATTATAGAGTGGAATATCAAGTCAAGATGAGCTATTCCGTCAGTACATGAGACAGTTCTTTGCAAAAGAGTGAGGTTTTTATTACTCTAGGAAAAAAATACTACTGGATTATCCTAGCCATCATAAAGAATGGAATTGACGTGTAAGTATTCCACAAGTAAAAAGCCATTCTCACCTGTCACTCAGGGATATGAGTCAGCAATATAGGGCTATTATCAAAGAGGTGAACATGATCTGGGGTTGCATTAACCAGAATGTAGCCATGAAATAATCTACTCACTGTGTTTGACATTGATAAGGCACATATTAGAGTCTAATTTTTAGCTCCATATTTTAAACACAATATTAGGAACTTGTAGATGAGCCAGAGAAAAGGAATGAAAATGATTTGAAAGTAAAAATCTTTTCTACACTGAAAACTGAAAGAAAGTTGAATTCTTTATAACCAAAAAGGGAAATCATAGAAGTGATTTTGAGTGGGTTCCCCATCTATAGCAGAATTGGGGCAAGTGCTTCTTGCCTTAAATCTTTTAAGGTGAAGTTCTTAGCATTAGAAGAAATGGGCATGATACCAGGGCTGATTGTTCTTGTACCACTTCTCAAATCTAGCACCTGCTCACTGATAAAACAGGAGTGTGAAGGCATCAATGTCTTACTGGGCAGGTATCAGATGTTAATTCTGAAAGTAATTCCAAAGCCAAGTATGAGCCAGAAGTAGCAGAATGATAGTTCAACAGGAAAGATTGTATGCCGGAGGTCACGAGAGGGAAGGCTTGTCCATCCTATTCATTCAGAGTGAGGGCTGAGCTAGGCACTGTGGACAAGAGAGGAAAAGAGGTCCCTCAGGGACCTTCCTGTCAAGAATTGCCAACACAGTTGGTTCAGTATTGAAAGCCAAGTAGTGAGAGAACAGCAGACAAAGGCATAGAGTTATGAAGCACCAAATATGAATGTAATGCTAGTTGGAGCAGCAAGTTTGAACAGAAGGCAGAGAGATCACAATTGGAGGGTTAGGTGGAGTGTCAGAATCTGAAAGATATTTATCAGGTGAAGATACTTAATTGTCAATCAGCTGTCAACAGCAAGCCATTTGTCTTGAGACAGATTCGTGTCTCATGAAGATCTTCTGGGGCAGTTTGGAGAATGACTGTCCCAGGTTGGGGGTGGAAGAGGCAGTGGCCTGAGT
>NW_012134969.1:5438344-5444108 GCF_000956105.1 Propithecus coquereli | reverse complement strand
GGGGGGGAGGGTGCGCCTGTGTTCGTGTGTGTGCGTATGTGTGTGTACATGCGTGCAGGCAGGGGTGGGTGGGGGCAATATAATTACAAATCCCGATGGGTCCTCAGGGGTGAGGGTGCCTTTGTGGTCTGCCTCCACCCTTTCTGATTCCTTCTGAGTGGGGAGCTCTCTCTGGAGCTCCTCCTTCATTCCATGCACTTCCCAGGTGAGCTTTGAAGGGCTTGTTTTACTTTGTTTTGTTTTAAGCGTTTCAATGCAGACAGGACAACCAAGAATACAAAGTTGGGGATGTTGCAGCTGCCTCAGAGACCTGGAAGGGCCCTCCTGCAGCATTCTCTCAGAGTCACTCTCTCCACTCTCCCTCATCCCCGACCAATTTCATTTCTGATACCTGATGTAAGTAAGGCTCTGGTATCATTTCTTCATTTTGTTCCTTCTCCCTGGAAGGCTGTAGGTCTGAGGATGCATTTTGGGCAAATCAGTAGAATCCCTTTGTTGCCATGAGATAGCTGGCCCATAAAACCTACAGGAAGGTAAATAAATCGAGGAAGATACTCCAGGCAGCAATCTTTATCAGACCCCAGGTCTGATGTTCTCCTCTACAGTAATTATTAGCAAAAATTTTAATTCAATTATATGAGCAGTTCCTAGAATTAGTTGGCACTTATTGAGTTAGTATATGAAATACTAGCCAAACATTGCTACTGAATAAGTTATGAGAGCTACTCATATTTTTGACAACTTCAAAAATATAGAATATTAAGTAACACTGTAGCAATTTATGAAAGTGTTTTTGTGTGGGTACCTGGCAAAGGAATAATTATAAGGCAACTTCTCCTTGAGATCGATTTTTAGTGTGCTGAAGAATTGTTGACTTTACCAGATCCAAATGTGACTTTAAGAGAGAGTCTGTGATAAACATTAGTGTTTTCAGGGCCTTTTCTCTGCAGAGGAGGATAGCAATCTGGCAAACATCAATGCCGCAAGTTAAATTGGCTTAGTCGAATTATGTAGGCTGTCTTTGGAAAAATCTTAATTCCTTCTTCCCTCCCTCCTTTCATTCCATAATATATTTCAGTAAGATTGCAATTTCAGCATAGAAAAATCTATACCAATAAGTTTTGCATACTGATGTAAAAACATTGAAAATCCAACCAAACTAATTTTGAGGAATTAACTTAAATCACATACTAATAGATATTGATATTCTGTTATTGACAAGAATAAATCAAGCTGTTAGCTTCAAAACAGCCTACTTTTTAATATGATTTTTTCCTGGAATTTTGTGTTCATTCTACATGTTCTTGTTTTTATGTAAAAAATGCAATGATGGTATTTTAAATCATCTATGCATAAAACCACATGAATGTTCCCATAAGTTACTTAATCACATACTTGTACCTGTCCTAGATGCTCAAGATTATAAATTACTACAATATGCACTAATAAGTTATGCTTATAAGGACTGAATGTTTCAGCAAACATATTGATTAGCTCAGCGGTCCCCAAACTTTTTGGCACCTGAGACCGGTTTCATGGAAGACAATTTTTCCATGGACCAGAAGGGTAGAGGATGGTTTCGGGATGATTCAAGTGCAGTACATTTATCGTGCAGTCAAACCTCTCTGCCAATGATGATCTGTATTTGCAGCTGCTCCCCAGTGCTAGCATCACCACCTCAGCTCCACCTCAGATCATCAGGCATTAGATTCTCATAAGGAGCACACGACCTAGATCCCTTGCGTTTGCAGTTTACAGTAGAGTTCATGCTTCTGTGAGAATCTAATGTCACCACTGATCTGACAGGAGGCGGAGCTTATGTGGTGATGCGAGTGATGGGGAGTGGCTGTAAATACAGATGAAGCTTCGCTCACTGGCTGCTGCCCACCTCTGTGCGGCCTGGTTCCCTTATGGACTGGTACTGTCTGTGGCCTGGGCTTAGGGGACCCCAGGATTAGCTGACTTACAGTAACATAAGCCTTAAATCCAGAAGTCACTTACATTTAAGGTGTAATGTAACTCTAAGAAGTTTTATTTGTATACTTTGTTGGATCCCTTTCACATTTTATATCTAGTCAAAAAAAAGTTAAAATGATTTTTTTTTTTTCAGTTAAAGTGAATGATTAGGAACTTGCTGACTGTACCTTGTGAAAAATCTGTTCTGAGCCTTGTGATCACTAGGGTTAACTAGCCCTCTTGGGATATTCCGGGAAGCCCTTGTGTGTGTCTGCAGGCTGGTCCTCCCGTCAGCTCCCTTGTGGAGATGCATGGTGTCGGGGCCAGTGAGAAGGTGACCCCTGGCATGGTGGGTTTCTGGGGTGGGCTTCAAAGCCAGGCTGGTCTTTAGACTTGAAAGGTTCCCTGGGAGGACTGTTATTAGCCCAAACCATGATTATCACATAATCCTTTGGCAGCATTCGTGGATGAGAACTGTAAGAGGCAGGTGGGAGGGATCCAAGACAAACCTGGCTGAGGCCCCAGTTTTGCCCGAGGTTTGCTGCTCACTCCCAACTCCAGTGAGCTTTTTAGAGTTTGAATACTTTTAATGAAATACTGTATACATATAGAAAAACATACAGTACATAACAGGTATTTACATCATAAGAATAGCACTAACACCTGTGTGCGCACCATCCAGCTAAAGAAATATTACCAATAAATGGAGTGCGTCCTACACACTATTCTCCAGTTTGCTGCTTGTCCTTTCTCCCCCACCAAACCACTTTTCTGTGGTTGTTATGCTCTGTCTTAGGGTTTTGTTCTGCATGTGTGCACCTGCAGACAAAGTATTGTTTTATATGCATTTGAGACTTACATAGATGCAGTCATACTCTTTGCTTTCTTTTACTCAACATTATTTTCCTGAGGTTTATCCATATTAATTTGTGTAGCAACACTTCATTAATTTTTATTGTTGTAAAATACTCTATTATATGATTATTCTAAAAATTTTTAATGATCTCTTGATGGATATCATTTGAGTTATTCATAGTCATATTTTTAATTTTTTTTCTTTTGCTACTATAAACAATGCTGCTAAGACCTTTCTTACACAAGTCTGTAATACATACGTGCAAATGATCCTATGGGGAATGTATTTAGTCATTGAAATGATTAGGAATGTGCATCTTTAAATATAATGCTGAATTATTTTCTAAAGTGGTTGTACAAATTTAAATTCCTACCAGTTCTCAATGCTCTGTGTTCTTGTGAACATTTGGAAATCACAGGTTTTCTAATTTTCTCCTAATCTTGAGTGGCAAATGGTATCTTCTGGTGTAAATTTGTATTTCCTTGGTTATTATTTGATGATTTTCTTGTAAGCCGATTGGCCATTTGTGTTTCCTCTTCTTTGGAATATCTGTTTCTGACATTTTCCCATTTCTCTGTTGGGCTGTCTTTATCTTAGGATATACAGGCATTCTCTGTATATTCTGTAGAACATCCTCTGTGGGTTTTATTTTCTCCGTGTTTGTGGATTAACTCTTTACTTTTTTATGGTGTCTTCTGATAAACATAATTTTAATTGTAATGTACTACTTCTCATTTTCTATCATCCATGACTCATAGCCTGTCTTTCATATTTTCTATTTTCTTTGCTATAATCTGAGTTATTCCTTCACATCTTTCTTCAGTTCACTGAGCCTTTTTTCAGGTGTGTTCTAATTTGTGATATAATTGAGTTTTTAATTTCAAACATTTTCTTTTTTATTTCTGAAAACATCTGTTTTGTTATGAAGTATGACTGGATATTTTTTGATCATTTAAAAAATTTTTCCTCTTTTATTTCTTTAGCCACCTAAAACATAACAATTTTATATTCTGGATCAGTTTGTGCTAATATTTGAGGCCATCAAGGTTTTAAATTTGTGCTCGCTGCTGGCTTGGTTCCTCATCCACATATGGTAATGTTCGATTGTGAGCTCATATTTGGCTGAATTTAATCTGTGGGAATTACAAAGAGCCTATATTAAGGATGCTGTTTTGTTTAGAATAGACTTGCCTGTGCTTCAGTGGGACATCAGGGAGTACTGCCAACATAGGGCAGCTTTTATTTAATTATTTGGCCTAGTGTTTTCCTGACAGCTCAAGTAATATAAATTTAAGCTTTATACCATATGAGATCTGATATTCTGTTGTAGATTCTAAGGGAAAATATTATTGTATTGTTATCTTCATTATTATTTTTATCCATTCTGAGAATGGGCAGGGACAAGTAGGCTTCCTATCTGTTTCCTCTGCAACAGGCTGTTGGCTTCCAGTGCTCCTTTTCCCTGAGAGTGAGGTTCCTTCTAGTACCAGTTGAGTTTAGTACTCTCAGGCTTGACAGCCCTGTTTTTCCACAGACCCCTTGCTGCTTTTCCATTAATGTGCAAACTTCCGGGTGCCTGGTTAGGTCATTTTTCCTCAGGGAAGCTATGGCTTCAGGGTTTGCTTACTGTTCTGGTTTTAGTTTGCAGATTTCATCATTTGTTAGCTTCTCCTGTTTTCTGGAGAGCTCAGCAGTGTGTTTACATGTAAGTTAGTTGTTATTTATCCAACACGTAAGTGTTTTGTGACAGGAGCACTTTCCTGAATATTTAGTTCACCATTGGTTAGAAGTTCAAGTCTGGCCCTGGCTCTTTGCCATTAAAATACCACTTCACCTTCCCCCCACATCTTGCAAGTGACTATAGTTAAGAGATGCCAAGACTTGATGATTGGAAGCAACCATATCTAAATCTCATCCATTGGTTTTAAAATTTGGTCTATGGAGTTGGAGCTAGTGCCATGGGATGGAGGGTGAGAGTGAGGAGCACCTTGCGTCTTCTACATCCGCATCCCCTGCTCTCATCATTTGTTTACCGAAATTCTGAGCACAGTTTCACCCCCAGGAACAAAAACTTGAAACTGCTGCAGTCGATGTCATGCACTGATGAGGAAACTACAGCTTAGAAGCCACATCTCCGAGAGGCATGGGGAATGAGGCTCCGGTAGGACTTTCGGCTTCAAATTCCTGCCTCATTTTACCGATATCGAAATGCCAAGCCCTTGTCTACAAATTGTACTGGTCTACATTACAGGCTTGTATTTCAATCTTATTCTTTATTTTTTTAAGGATTATTTGGATTTCTCAGCCCTACACACAACAGAGGAAAAAAGGCAGAGTGCAAACATTACTATGTTACTGATTATCATTATCAAGTCAAAAAAATGGAGATCTAGCAGGATAACGGGACTTTTCAGATCCAGTAGTAGATGAGCTAAGACTGTGATCCAGATTTTTTCACTCCAAAACCACTTATTTATACATTTTGTTTAATGAGATAATATTAAGTTTGTCTTAAAATTTGTCAGAAAATTTTAAATATATTTGTATGGTTTAATTTTACCAGGTCAATGTGAGAAAGTAAAATTAACTAATTTACATAAATTAGTGAAAATATACTTAATCTGGATTGAGATTTTTTTCCCCAGGAGCCAGTTAGAGATGAAATATTTTGTTCAGCTTGTCCCATTTCACTTCAGAAGCGTAACTTGGGTTCTCCATCTCCATTATTGTATCAGAAAGGCAGAAAACTTAAAAGGCACTCTCTGCCTTCAACTATGTCTTTCTCATTATAGAGTTTAAAAAAAATACAAAGAGGTTAATGAAATCAGAGACGAGCTCCTAAAAATACTTCCACATGTTTTGTCTAAATCATTATTTCTGGTGTTTATGGCTTCTAAAATGAAGTTGCATCAACTGATGGTTGAAAAATGTGTTTATTTTTACTTTGAGTTG
>NW_012134969.1:5432891-5438294 GCF_000956105.1 Propithecus coquereli | reverse complement strand
CTTTTAAGCTATCAAGTGATACAGTTACAAATGTTATTAAGATATAGACAAGCATAATAAATACCTCATGTAGGGGTGAAAGAAAAAGAAAATTTGGTTCACAGATATGTACAAACAGTAATGGATTGTGATTTCCTGGTCTGTTGACCATAAGGCCAAGGTTCTGTATGTACCAACCTGATTATAAAAAGACACAGTGACTGGGGAAAATGTCAGATCAAATATTGGACTATAAAGTACAGAGAAAGGGGCTCTAATATTTACTGAGTGCCTGCTCTGTGGCAGGCACTCTTCTGGGCATTTCATACACATCGTAATTCGAGAAGAACAGAGAGAGTTCTGAATAGCAGAATAGTTGGCAGAGTTTAGAAGGGGTTGTGCAAGTGGTGTAGAAATTCAAGCGGCGTAGAAATTCAAATGATGAAAGGGACGTGACACTGACCCTGGAGAAGAGGCCCAGCAATAAGGAGTAACATTTAGGTCCAACCCGGAGACTTCACTGGGTGCTCAATGGGAAAAGGCTTCACCTGTTGCCTCCTGCGCCTCGGTGATGGCTAAGGGCAATTTTGTGCGTGTTCAAAACACATTAGCCATAAAGCAGGTCTTTAGTTTATATATGGGCTGGGAAGAAAGGGCAAAGACCAGAAAGCAAACTGGTATCAGAGGTATTTATCCATCAGTCCCCCGCATCCATCCAATTCAAGAAGGCAGCTCTCAGTTAATTCCTGTGACCAGTAGCCCTCAGATCCCGTGGCACACTCATTTCTAGTCACAGCTGTGCATACTGTGGTGACCCAGCAGCACAGCTGGCCCGTAACGAAGACCCGAAGTTACCAAGGAAAAGTTGTTTAAAATTCAGTATACCCTTTTAAGGAAGGTAGACACAGGTAAAAGAAGTCTTCTAGAAAGATTTCCATCGTTTTAGTTGGTTGGTGATTCCTCGAAGGAAGGAATTACTCCTGATTCACCTTTATGTCCTTTGACACCTAGCACAATGTTTTTACATAATAGATAAAATATTTGTGATAGCAAACAGAATAGAAATAAGTTTGGGGGAAAAAAAATCATATTGTTTGAAGTCCAGTCAGCTCTATCCTCATAGGTACAGTCAGCTCTGTGGAGCTGGGGAGACAGAAGAGGCGGCCACTACACAAAGTAGAAAGGTAAAACGCATGCTACGTCAGGGGCTGATGTGTGCTGGGGAGGATGAAGCCGGGAAGGGAGAACAGGGATGCTAGAGGAGGGTTGCTGTCATACAGATGGTGCTCAGGACAGGCCTCGTTGAGCTGGTGACAGGTGGAAGGGAAGAGAGTCTCAGGCAGAGGGAACAGCAAGTGTAGGCTCTCGAAGTGAGAAGGTGCCAGGCGTGTTCAGGGACAGCCGAGCGAGGGAGTGAGCGGTAGGGGATGTGGCGGTGCGGACGCAGGTTGTGTAGGGCCCTGCAGGCCATGTAAGGACTTAGCTCCGTCTCTGAGTGAGATGGGAGGCTTTGCAGGGTGTTGTGCAGAAGAGCGACATGTCTGACAAAACGTTTTAACAAGACCCAGATGGCTGCTCTCTTGAGAACAACTAAATGGAGAAAGAGCTAGAAACTGAGAGATTAGTTAGGAGCTGATGTAACAGTCCAGGTGAGAGATGGTTGTGGTGTGGACCAGGGTGGTTAGATGTGGTCATAATCTGGATTTATTTTGTGCTAGAGCCAGCATGATTTGCTGATGGAGTGGATGGATAGTGTGTGACAGGAAGAGGTGGGTCCAAGGCTTTTGGTTTAGAAGTCAGTTAGAGCTGATGTTCTAGTTTTTGTTTCGAAATCAGACTTAGATTCCGTTCCCATCTCGGTCTCTCACTGGCTGTTTCTTTCCCGTTCTTGGCCATTCATGGTAGGGGCATGCTGTAATTCTTACCATTATACTCCTGGTGCCCAGCATGGTGCCTGCACATAGTAGGCGCTCAGTACATAAATAACAATACTGACTTTACAAGTGGTTTTGAAGAATAAATAAAAAATAGAGCATCTAAAGTGCATTGTAGACATACAGAAAACATTGATACATGGAAGCTATAATTATCATTGCCCACATTCTGTGTTCTTTACAATGCTGATAGAAGTTCGAACACCCATAAAGAATGCTGCTTCATAGGAAAAATAATGATGAGTCATTTTCACTAAGACTTTGTTATTGGCTGGGCGCGATGGCTCATGCCTGTAATCCTAGCACTGGGAGGCCGAGGCGGGAGGATCCCTCGAGGTCAGGAGTTCCAGACCAGCCTGAACAAGAGCGAGACCCCATCTCTACTAAAAATAGAAAGAAATTAGCTGGACAACTAAAAATATATATAGAAAAAATTAGGCGGTCATGGTGGCGCATGCCTGTAGTCCCAGCTACTTGGGAAGCTGAGGCAGGAGGATTGCTTAAGCCCAGGAGTCTGAGGTTACTGTGAGCTAGGCTGATGCCACGGCACTCTAGCCAGGGCAACAGAGTGAGACTCTGTCTCAAAAAAAAAAAAAAGACTTTGTTATTAAGAGCCTTCTCTTGAGTGACTCAGTAATAGAGGAAGGACTTCCACGTCTAAAAGCTGGAAAATCCAAACTACTTTAACTGTATTGCTGCAAATGGAAAGGATTTGTCCTATAGGATTAAAGCGGGACAGAAGCAAAGAGAAACACTCCCTCGGAACTTACTATGGTGATTGGTGTTTTAGGATGGTTATAAATGGAAAGACTGTGGTGCTGTTGAAAGTCGAGGAGCAGAGACTGACCCATCTGAGAGACGGTGCACTTCAGTTGTCATGGCAGCTGAAAGCTCCCAGTAGATCCTTTCCCCTGTGCCCAGATGTTTAATGTGTGTGTTCACATGCCCTAAATGGTGACAGAGCCAGATGTGAATGTCTAATGTCATTTATTTTTTTGTCCTTAACAGTTTAGAAGATCTTTTTAGAGCCCAGAGATTGAGTTCAGCTGGGAGTAAGCAAGTGAGAATTTGGTATAACATCTGTTTCTGAAGTTTGTATTTTTAAGCTATATGTGAAAACTCAGTTGCCTCTCCAGATGAAGGTATGAAGAGGAATTCATAGAAACAATTATTATTAATAAGAGCGTATCTGGTAATTGAGACTAAAGAATTTTAAAAGCATCTCTATGAGTCCTTTCGTTTCTCCTATCATGGCTTGGGTGCCAATTCAGGCTAATGACTGGTAAAGAACAGACCAGACTACGATTTACAAGTAGCTCCTGAAGTTGATTGCTTTAAGAAAAGAACTCTGCCTTTATTACAGCTCTTTTAGTAAGTGAAATTGTATATGTATATATTTTCTAAATGCATTTGATTTTCGCTAGTATTTTTTTCTTATTTTATACAAGAAAGCTAACGTTAGCCAGTATTTTCCTGTGAAAATACCTCCAATGAAGGTGAAGTGAGTAACCCTTTCTTGCCATTTGACCCTATGACCCTATGAATAAGTGTTAACTGGGGGCCATAACACCTGTTAAAAGAGCAGTTAACTCTTATTCAGAAAGAAAATTTTTAATGTTCAGTTAATCTGTATGAGGAACAATGAACATAAAAGTCTAATACATAAAAGAAATAACATATTTATGGCAGCTATATTTTTTTCTGGTGATTGGAGAGCTAAAGAAAAAGAGGAAGAATTAAGTTTTTTTATAAGGAGATCAGAGAGTCAGGTAATCAAGGAGAAAGAAGAGGATAGGAGAAAGTGAAGAGGAAAATGTAAATAACTCCTACCTGGTATTACTCCATGAACTTCTATTCTTCCCCGACCTTTACCTCTATTGGGTCCTGGTTGTCCTTCTCGATAGCCCCATAAAATCTGGTGCACTAAGCCTCTTCTGACCCAGGTATGCCACTCTGTCCTTCTGAGGCACCATCTCCGTCTATCTCTCTCTGTCAAACCACCTGAGCTCTTCACCTCCGACAGCCTTCTTAGTGCCTGCCAGTGTGGAGGGAAGTGCCTCTCAGGTAAAGTCTTTTTTACCTCCCATTTGGATCTGTGCATTCAGCCTGATGACTTCTCTGAGTAAACTTTGTCTCTTTAGGGTGATGCTGTTTAATAGAACTTTCTGTAATAGCAGAAAAGTTCAATGTCTTTGCTGTCCAGTGGTAGCCAATAGCCACATGTGGCTATTTTACTTAGGTTTAAATGAATTAAAATGAAATAAAATTCAACATTCAGTTCCTTAATCACACCTCTCCCATTTCAGATGCTCAGTAGCCACATGTGGCTAGTGGCTACTGAATTGGACCATGCGGCTTTAGAGGAATCCCAGGTCTGGTGGTAGTGGGCCAGTTCTAGTACCCCACGATGCTCAGACATGTGCTGAGAGATGCCCTGGGGACTCTTGGTCTTGGAGTGAAAGCTGTGTTAGATGCAAAGGTGCAGCGCCTGGAGGCTGTCAGTCAGCCATGCTCCTTCCAGCAGGTTGTCTTGAAGGGAGACCAGAGCTGGGCTCCTCCCTGGCTGACGTGTGCCTCATCTCCTGATACATATATGTTCAGCTGTGGGGGTGGGGTTTGGAGTTAAGCCTGGGTTTGTATGTTGGCTCAACATTTGTGTCTTCACTTATAAAATGGAGGTGATAATACTTCCTTCCCTGGACTATCGTGAAAATTCAGTGAGATAATTAATGGAGAGCAACACAGTGCCTGATATATCCTAACTCCTTCCTGTATAAACCAAAGATTATATACTGTGGGCCCTATGTCATCCTCAGCCCTCCTCTTCCTGCAGCTTACACAAAATACAAATCAGCCTTTTGAACTGAAGTGCTAAGTAAACAAAAGAATAATTCAGAAATTGTTGCAACATTGCCTATAATTTTCAAACACGTTGTTTCATACAAATATAACTCTCCTTACATGAAGATGTTATTTTGAGAAATTGTGTGTGTGTGCACAAAGTAATCTTTATTCACACTATTATACCAGATAAGTATGGTCTAGCTAAGTTTGTATGAAGAGATGTCCTTGACCTCAGGTTGTAGACCCAAGCCAGTTGCTGTTTTCACCACTGCCATTCACACTTGATGACCATCTGAATCCTCTATTCAAAGCATTGTACCACATTTCTGGATACTGCATTCCAGATTGCAAAGGGAGTAGAGATATCAGAAGGGATGTATCTGTCCATCTTGGAAGAATTCCTTTTGTCCTCTTTTATTGCAATTCCATGCCCTTTACTCACCCAAGCACAATGGGGCTTGGTGTTGATGGGCTCAGTAAGAAAGAATCACTGAGGTGTGGGCACATCTATTTGATTTTGCAGAAATACCACTAGTCCTAGAGTACAAGAGGATCAGACTCTGATACAAAAACCCAAATGGATTTAACTGGATGAACTTGCAGTTTTAACATGCTTTTCAACTCCATTGCTCAATAACTTCTGCAC
>NW_012134969.1:5416884-5419031 GCF_000956105.1 Propithecus coquereli | reverse complement strand
AAGGCAGAGAGATCACAATTGGAGGGTTAGGTGGAGTGTCAGAATCTGAAAGATATTTATCAGGTGAAGATACTTAATTGTCAATCAGCTGTCAACAGCAAGCCATTTGTCTTGAGACAGATTCGTGTCTCATGAAGATCTTCTGGGGAAGTTTGGAGAATGACTGTCCCAGGTTGGGGGTGGAAGAGGCAGTGGCCTGAGTAGATGCAGGGTCACTAGTGAGGAGTCATAGGATGAAAGTCTGTCTCAGGGAGTACCCATGGAGATAGAAAAAGACAGGGTGGGAGAGAACATAAAGAACTTGGAAAAAGAGAGGAATTTGAATGTTCTCACCCCAAAGAAATGATAAATGTTTGAGGTGATAGATAAGCTGATTAGCCTGATGTGATCATTTCACAATGCATACATGTATGGAAACATCGCATTGTACTCCATAAATACAAACAATTATTATTTGTCTATTGAAAATAAAGCAAAACTTAAAAATTTCAGAGGCAAAGTCAATAGGTCTTGCCAGGTCATGTGGCAGGGTGGTAACTGAGAGTGATCCATGAATAAGGATGCTTTGAGGCAGTGCCATAAATGGAAAAGAGGATTGATCTGTTAATTTCCCATCCCTGCTGTAACAAATTACCATACATTTAGTGGTTTAAAGCAATATAAATATGTAACCTTACCGTTCTGGAAGTCAGAAGTCTGAAATGGGTTTCGATGGCCTGAAGTCAAGGTATCAGCAGGGCTATGCTCCCTCCACACACTCCAGGGGAGAATCCTTCCTTGCCTTTTCCAGCTCCTAGAGGCTGTTCACACTCCTTGCTCCATGGCCTCCTTCCAAGTTCAAAACCAGCAATGGCCTGTCAAGTCTTTCTCACATCAAGTCACTCTAATACTGGCTTTTCTGCCCCCTCTTTATAAGGGCCCTTGTGATTACGACGAGTCCACCAGATAATCCAGGATAATCTCCCCATCTCAAAATGCATAACCTAATCACATCTGCAAAATCCCTTTTGCCGTATAACATATTTGTTGGTTCTGGGGATTAGGACGGGCACATCTTTGGGGGCCATTATTCAACCTAACATAATTGGAATGTGGAGAGTGATGGCTGTTTATGCATGTGATCTTGATAGCAAACTGAGACAGCGGGTATCTGATTCTTGTCTGGAGATAGAGATTTTGGTGACATAAGACATTGATTGTAAGTTAGGCTGGTGTCAAAGCTGTGGAGGGAGGGACTGATAAACACAGGGAGCAGGAAATAAAACGTAACTACTAGATTTCCCTACTAGCGAAGTACTGGCTATGTCAACTTCTTTGGTTCCCAGGCTCTCAAAATAAAGTGTAATTCTTGTACTCGGAATGAACCAGAAATTTCTCATTTCATTATATTTTGCTGCTTTTGCAATGGTACCCAAATTAACAGCTTTCTATTGAAAGGCCAGCTCTCCAGAAGTGTATCAACAATGGTTGGAATTTGGCCTTTTTGTGTCGTTCTAACCTAATGTCTGTTTATCACGTTAAATTCCATAATCTCTACTCTGCTTAATATTCTGTTCCTAGCAGACCTCCGGGTGCAGTTCTGATAGGACTGTTGACCCTGCCACGCATAACATATTACACATACATTTTGAAACTCGACATCATGACTCTCTCACAAGCTTATACGTTTTCACTGAAATTTAGAACACAGGTTAATATTTGGGCTTTATGAAAAATGAAAATATGAAGAGGATAAGTATGTGTAGAATAAGTGTGTGTGTGTGTGTGTGTGTGTGTGTGTGTGTATGTCAAATACTAGCTTCCAAACCAACAACCTAATGAAACCAGCAATTCCATCCTGACTTCTTTACTCTTTCCCACCTCCGTGCCTGGAATTGATGGTTGTAGCTGCTTTTTGCCTTCTGCAATAGTAGTTACTGTCAGTTTACTGACTGGCTGATTAGAATTTCTCAGGCTGGAGCTTGAGCACATTTCATGCTGCCATGATTCCGGCTGTAGAATGGCAGTGGGGCTGATGTGGCCAGTGCCCTGCTGATTTTCAGATTCTAATTTTTCATTCTATGCACATGCAGTAACATTTGAAGAGAAACTACTACTCACAAGTCTTCAGTTTGCTTTTATGATCTGGATTTTTGTGTGTATTATAC
>NW_012134969.1:5380668-5416169 GCF_000956105.1 Propithecus coquereli | reverse complement strand
TTTTTTTTTTTTTTTCCCCCTTATGCTCTGAAAGAGTTTAAACAGTATTGGAATTTTCTGTTATTTAAAAAGTTTGGCAGATTGTGCTATGAAATCATCTAGGCCTTGTGTGCATGTGTGTTATGTTTCTAGTTTGGGGATTAACTCTAACAGTCCTCTATATTTGTGTGCTAATTGGTCTGATAGATTTTACCTCTCTTCTAGAGGTAGTTTGACATACCATATTGTCTATAAAATTATCTCTTTCATCCAAGTTTTGAAATTTATTTGCACAGAGTTGAACAAAGAGATATGTTATAATTTTTAAAAATGTCATTTATATTGGTGTTATTTGCCTCTTATTAGTTGTGATTTTATGTAATTGTATTTGCTTCCTTTCTTATCCCCCTTGATTTGGTTACCTAATTGTTTAAGTACTAGCTTTTCGATTTATTTATTATTTCTCTACTCTTCTCTCTTTCAATTAATTTATATTTATGTAAATTAGTTTTTCTGCTTTCTATAGTTTTCATTTCCTTTAACTCCCTAAATTAGATGCTTAATTTATTTTTTGTTCATGTTTATTAATAAACTATTTAAGCCTATGAATTTTCCTTTCAGCATGATTTTAGCTATCCCATGGATTTTTAAAATATAGTTCTTTAGATGTTATTAATATTTGCCTTTTCTGACATCAAAATTATAAGGAAATTTTATAATTTTCAGAAGATGGAACATATTTTTTCTACTTTTGTTAGTAATTGTTTCATCACATCATGATGCAAGAATGTTTTCTATACTTTTCTGTTTGGGGGAATTTATTGATGTGTTATTTGTGGCATATTAGATTGTCAAATTTTGTGTCTGTTTGATGGATACTACTAGAAAAGAAGGTATTTGCTTTGTTTTCAGGGTGCAGATAAGATACATACATGCAGTGGGTTATACCACATCTGATCTACCATTTAGATTATGTTATTCAGATATTCTGTGTATTACTTATTTTTTATCCACTTCATTTATCACACATGGAAAGAAATAAATAATTTCCTGCTCTCAGTTGGTTTCTATATTTTCTGTTGTGTCACCATGTTGGTATTTTAGATAGGATAGTTCTTCCTTGTGCATGGCTGCCATGTGCATTGCAGAAGGTTTAGCATCCCTGGCTCCTTCACAGTAAAAGCCAGTGTAGTCTTCTGGTTTACTGTGACAATCAGAAACACCCACATGGATAGTAGGAAGAGTATCATTTACAATTGATAATCACTGAAGTTTTGGAAAGTAATGTTTTCTGACCTTTTTTCTCTCATTCATATAATCATGTATATCTTGTGCTAAAATTTAAGATTTTTGGAAAATTATTTTTAATTTTATATGAAAGTTGATTTTTCCCCCTTGGGATGGAATAAAACCAATGAAACAGTGATGCCAGAAGGAGCCATGAAGAATCATGGAGTGCCAAAATTTCTTAGGTCAAATAACTTCTCCCTCCCCTTTTGCTCTATGTTCAGGTACAAGAGGCCACAAGGTATACCAGATAAAATAGCTCTTCCAAAAGCCTTAAAATAAATCCATATATCATATTCCAAAACAGAGTCCTAACTTTTATTACCACCTGCTGCAATTAATCTCCCAAAGGACAAGCTATATTAAATTGACAAGTTCTTGAATGTAAATGTGGCTTACTAAATAACACATGTACGTGTAAGTTTAAAACTTCTTATGGTTATAAAATAAATTCTTAAAGACTCAAGCAAATTTCTGTACATGCAGTACAAAAAATATAAGAATTCTATGGAGAGAGAGTGGAACCTTACCTATAAAAATAAACTCTGAAGTTCCTTGAACTCAAAATGAGCTTACTAAAAACTACGTGCAAACAGTGAGGAAGGACTATAACAATTTTAAAGCAATTTTTGGCTAGCTCATCAGAATTTGAAAGAATTCCCCCAAATGTGTGTATAGGATTTGAAACAGCTTAACCGAGGCTAACATACATTGACATCAAAGTCTTTTGTAGGGTGTTTGAAAATGACTTTCACTGCTACAGAAAGGAGAATAAGTGTGTATTTTTAGGTACTCACCTGAGCATACAAGAACTGTTCTTAGTGTAGCTATTCTGGTCAGCACTTGAAAATACCTCATAGAGAAGCTGCTCCAGATCTACCATTGGTGAGAATTAAGTCATACTACGTTTGCAGATGCTATGTAACATTACTGGTTGATGACAAAAGGGGCCGTTATTGTTTACAAAAAAACCCCAAAGTAGCTGAAGGACAACTGACTGTGCTCACACAGATTGCTGTTTTCTTAGAGAATCTGAATATGATAAAAATCCAGTTAACATAAAAATTAATATAGAATGCCAATTAACTATACTGCTCTTTTCTAGAATAGCAGATGATTTAGGATATCTCAGGAACATTAGTATCCCAGATTACATCCTGATGCCATAGATTTAGAAGCCCACTGACTCATTCTCCCAATCTGAACCTGGATTTAAATTTTTCATGTCTCCCTTCCTTTTAAAAAGGCATGATTACCAGCTGCTTGCATCTGGGTGCACCCCTGCCCACAGCCCTCACTGCCCTACCCCTGCCCCCTTTGCTTGGGTGTATGGTGGTGGTCTTGAAGAACGTCTTGCACTCTTTCCTATTCTAGGACCCCTTTGGGAGAATTCATCTGGCTTCCAGTTTCGTATCCCTCTGTCTGCGGTAGGATATGGGCTTCTTTGAATTTGGATACATTTAAATTATTCTTCTCTAATTAAGAACTATAGTTGTTTTGTTTTTTGACTCAATTGCAGATCTCAAAGTCTTTTCAATTTCTCCCCTTTAGGCTTGCCCTCAATTCTCTTTATCATGAGCTTTCTAAGCAAGCGTAACTCTTAATGTTATTCTGTCTCCAAGAACACCTGTGCTCCAGTTCTCATGTTCATCGACTCCCGATTCCCTGGCCTCAGGGTAGACCAAGAACATAGACACCAACAGTGAAAGATAGACATGAAGTTCCTCATGTACAGAGAAGACATTGACTCCCTTGTGAAATAGTAGAAATGCATCTGCTGGATGTTGGAGACTAAAATGTTCTTTGTTTTTGCATCTGGGAATTGTACTGTATACTTCTCAGCCTCAGTTTAGTGTTAGTGTGAACATTGGATCTTAGAGTAGGAAGGGAGGTGTTAAGAATTATCTAATGTAAATTCTTTCTGATACGTAAATCCTCTTTCCAATATCTCCATCAAATGGATAATTGACTCTGTTTGAACACCTCTGGGCACAGATAACTTACTCCTAAAACCATCTATTCCTTTATGAGGATAGAAAATCCTACATTTTCTGTAAGCCATCATTCTTATTCCATGATTTCAACACCTTATGGAGTTTATATTTAGTGTGTGCTTAGTAGGTTCCAGGCATTATTCTATACACTTTAATCTTCAAGGAACCCTGTGACATAGCTAATAGTAATAACTTGATTTTACTGATGAGGAAACAAAATCTTAGAAGGTTAAGAAGCTTACCCAAGGGTGTACAACGAGAAGGAAAAAAATTCTTATCTAGACAATATGATTTCTGGTCCTATGTGCTTAATTAACCTTATAATACACATTAAATCTAGCAAGATTTCTAGAATAGATATAAAGTTAATCTTCCAGTCGCAAAGTTTTATAAATTATTGAGGGAAGAGATGGGAGGTAGAATGAAGTCAGGAAATAATACTTCAATTTCTTCATTCATTCATTCATTCATTCATTCAACAAAGGTGTCCTCTAAGGGTTGCTGCGGATAAAGCAGTGAACAAGACATACCAGCTGTGCTGTAATGGAGCTTACATGCTAGAGGGAGGAGGCAGATGTAAGCATAGAAGTGGACACTTGGTGAACTAGAACATGTCAGATAATGATCAGAAGGAAATAAAGTGGGCGATTTGACTGTACCTATTGAGTGATGCTACTTTTGATGGGAAGACCTTTTTGAAAAGATAACATTTGAACTGAGAGTAAGTATTTCATGTTTCATTCATTATTACTAAATATTAGAAATAAGGATTTCAAATGTGTCAAGGAATTTTGGAAACAAAATTCTAGGCACAAATATAATGCATTTCCCCGAGTTACTTCTCCTTTATCCAGTATGCAGTTGAGTTTGTGTCAATTCTTAGTTGAGATAAATTTTCTTAATATTCCCAAGTTGTATTTAAATATTTCCCAGCCACAAGGGAAACCAAATGGTCTTATTCACCTTCATTCCTATCCTGGGATTTTGATGACCTCTTGGTGTTCTTCCCAAATTTTGTTTTTAGATCTATGCATCTTGCTTGTATCAGAAGCCAAATAGTTTCAAATGGCTATCCCGTGTGGTCAGATAAAGGCCAAGCAAACCTAGTTTTTTCTTCCTTTCTTGTCTCTAACTATATATTCATATTACATGCATATTTTATTGGCTTGCCTATAGAATCAAGTTTCTGGTTCCCATTCCCCTTTCTTTATAGTTTCCCATTTTAAACAGATCTTTGTTCTGTGGGTTCTGTGATTGTGGATAATTATAGTAGCTGTGACTTTAAGGATCCAGGCTTCACTCTCTAAGGACTATCAGTTAGGATAGGGACAAGGAAACAGAGTTGTCAATCACTAATGAATACCTAGAGTTTGAAAAGTCATCTGGGGATGCTATAAATGAGCTGCCTGTCTGGACTCCCCCTCCTTCTACAGTTTGCACAGTTAATGCTGTGGTCTGGATGAGTCCCCCAAATGCATGTGTTGCAAACTTAATCCCCAGTGCAGCAGTGTTGGGAGGTGGGTGGGGCCTTTTGGGACGTGTTTAGGTTATGAGAACTTCATGCTCATGAGTTGACAAATGCTGTTATAAAAGGGTTTGATTTAGGGAGTTAGTCTCTCCCTTTTGCCCTTTCTTCTTTTCTGCCATGTGAGGACATAGGGTTCCTCCCCTTTAGAGGATGCAGCAACAAGGTGCCATCTTGGAAGTAGAGACTGGGCCCCAGCCAGACATTGACCTTGCTATCTAATTTCAAAATATTTTCATTATCTCAAAAGGAAACGCCCCACCCATTACACACTTGCTCCCTGTTCTCCTCTCCCCCCAGCCCCTGGCAACCACTTCTTGTTATATTTGTATCTTCAGTGCCTTATATAATACTTAGTTCAGAGTAAGTGCTTAATAAATTTTTATTGCAATAATGAATGAATTCTGAAGGGGGAAGACTGTCTTTATTTAAATTGCTTTATTTATCCACACTATTTCGGACTGACCATATGTGCTAGGCAGCAGGCTAGGTGTAGAGCATGGAGCAGTGAACAAAACAGACATGTTCCTGCCCTCATGGAGTTTGTAATCTAACCTAGTGCTGTCCAACGAAATATTATGTGATCCACATATGTAATTTAAACTTTCTAGAAACCACATATATTATTTTCCTATGTCTGATGTTACAGTTACCACAAACTAGTGGCTTAACACAACCTAAATTTATTCTTTTATGCTACTAAAGGTCAGAAGACTAACATTGGTCTCACTGGGCTAAAATCAAGTTTTCGGCAGGGCTTTATTCCTTCTGGAGTAATACATACTAAGGCTGCCAAATCTGATGTGAGTTTTACACTAAAGCACATCTCAGTTTGAACTAGGCACATTTCGAGTGCTCGATAGCCACATGTGACTTATGTCTACCACATTGGTCATCACAGACACTGGGGGATAGAGAGACATTGAAAAAGTAATTCCAAATGTGATATGTGTTGAGAAAAAGTACAGGGTCCTACAAGATTTTACTCTAGGGAATCCAACCTTATTGTGAGGTGTCAGAATTTTTCCTAGAGAAAGCAGAAACCTGAGTGGCAAGTGGATTGTGTCTTACAAGCTGAAGGGGAGATGACATTTTCCTCTCTTCTTCCTGTTTAAAACCCTGAGATAGCTTCTGTGGTCCTATGGCAAAAGTCCATGGGAAGGATTTTATACTCATCTCAGTAGGGAAGTGATGGGATTGGACATGCATTTCTTTTATTAATTTTTTTTTTTGAAACGGTCTTACTCTGTTGCTTGGGTTAGAGTGCTGTGGTGTCATAATAGCTCATTGCAACCTCACACTCCTGGGCTCAAGCAATCCTCCTGCCTCAGCCTCCTGAGTAGCTGGAACTACAGGCACACATCACCACGCACAGCTAATTTTTCTATTTTTTGTAGAGACGGGGTCTTGCTCTTGCTCAGGCTGGTCTGGACCTCAGGCGATCCTCCCACCTCAGCCTCCCAGAGTGCTAGGATTACAGGCGTGAGCCACTCCACCTGGCTTGGATATGCATTTCTTAGACAATTACTCCAGCTGCCTTTAAAGTCTCATTTTCTTCATTCTTAACATTTCTCCTTGAGTTATGTTGTTAATTGAAAAAAAAAAAATTTGTTTCATTTTCTTCTAAGTTTTTCATCAGACCACAGGGTCAGTACATTTCAGTGGCATGTAACTTATTCCATTTTTTAAACTTTAGAAGCTTGCATATTGCAATATATTTCTAGGATGTGCTTTCTTTTATTCTCCCCTGCCCAGGCACTTGCCTCCTAAATATAATCGTCACGATTGTCATGCCACCGATGTTGGCTGAGTTTATAGGAGAGGAACCTGGAGTAAAATTTCCAAATGACTAGACAAGCATTTTGTTGGGTGAGGAGAACCACAGCTGGAAATTTGCTAAATTACCAAGGAATGTGTGTCTTATTCTTCTGGTAACAATCCTAGTCCTGTTGTTTTGAGCCTCTGGGATAAATGGTAGCTGTTATGAACCACACTATAAAAGCATCTTGTACTATGATCCTCTTGAGAAGTATTTAAGGATTGATGGGTCAGCAGGAAAGCCGAGGTTCCTCCTAGGAACAGTTTAATAAAATTGATTTTACATGGTTGGAAGGTGTGGACTGAACACCGCCTGCTGCAATCTGCTGTGTCACTTACCTCTGTCCAGAGAGTAGCCGATGTATTTTCCATCTGTCAGGGGCAGGCCATGGAGGGTAGAGAAAGCAGAAGTAGTGTGGTTTCCTGAGATTTACCTGGTTTGTTTTCTGAAAACCACCTAGCTTTGGCATACTTTCCTCTCAGTGCTCACCTGGGAAGCAGGTAGTGGTTGCTTCCTTCTCCAAGGAGGACTCAGAGATTTAAGGTGTCAAGTGGAGTCAAACTTCCCAATAGTCCTCATTAAAGCATCCCTTGAGAAAGCCCCGTGCAGGCCTCTGCCTCCTTTTAGGAGGTCTTTGCAGGGATTTGTGTTCAGAGAAGTTAAATATTAAAAGACCAGGCGATTCACTCCAGACTTGACACTTATGCCTTTTCTCCCCAGATCTAAAATGTTCTTTAATTTTAAGTGCTTAAAACAAACTTTGAATTCGTTCTTAGGTGAGCTTTGGCCCAGACCTTTTAAAGCAAGAAACTCCTGAGAACATTCAGAAGTCTGTCTTGTGCTATTTCTCCTTTGCCGCTGTCCCTAACCCACCTTGCTCACCTCTGAACCAGTCAAGGAGAGGTTTCTCCTGAGTCTTCCGGATCCATCTCCTGTATTCCCTGACATTTGTTTTGTCTCATCTCCGTTCCAGACCCCACTTTGGAGAAACATCCACGAGGGAAGGAAACGGAACATTACAGCTTTAACTAGTGCATTTCCGTTCCTGTCACACTTCGATGTGATTCACAGTTTCTGGAGCCTTAAGCAGGTGCAGGAAGAGTGCAATCTGTGTCCTGCCATACGGATTCCAGTCACTGCGGGGAAATCTTGACTAACTCGATTCTCCACACCCGGTGTCTCTGCAGCGAATCCTTGTAAACATCCATGCAGCCATTCTTGAGAGAAAGTCTGCTACTATGATAAAGTATGTTTGCAGGAAACCAGTGGTTTCTCTTTACTGATAATTCAAGCATGACAGGTGTTTAAAGAGCACAGACGCCTTGACTGGGATTAAAGTGGAAAACAAAAGTGTGTGTTTTAGTCAGCCGTGGGAGTTTTAGAATTCTGAGTATTCTTCCACCTTTCATAATTTCGGTTTATAGTGAATTACAAAGATTAAAAACTTTGGCAACAGCATGCATGCCACACACATTAAATCATTTCCATTAATGTCCTCTAAGCGTTGATTTTAACCCAAAACGTTAATTTTAGTACGAACTAATGCATTGTACAATGAAGGACAGTTAGCAAAGTGAGTATATACCATTGCGTGCTCAGGCTGGAAGGATTCTTTCATTTGTAGAACCTGCTGACAATACCGTGCTTTTGCTAATTGGATGGGAAAAGCTGTTTGGTGGTTTGCTTTCCTGATTGTCATCTTTATAACCTGTTAGGACCCCTACCTACCTGAAAAGTCCTTCACATGGCCTCTTGTTTTTTCGTATCAGATTGACATATATATTATTACATTTTAAATAGCACTTAGTCTGTCCTATGCAGCATTAGCCTTGAGGATTTGCAGTCCATGTTGTAATTTTGAGAAGGAAAATTGGTTAAATGACAGGAGAAATATGGCAGTTCATGAACAAAATTCTTTCTGAGTTACGTTGCCTGTTCTAGTCATCCATATCCTTGTCACTAACCTCATTAGGTCAAGGGCTTAAAGGCATTTTGTATAGAATTGGCACATTTTACCATGTGAGCAGTGATTTTCGTTCCTGTTTTGGGAAGCAGTGGTTTTCAAATACTTCTAATTTTTAACATGAAAAATTAATATTGCACAATGCATTTTGCCTCAGGAAGACTTCAACGCTGGATACCAAAGTTTGTCTCACTTTTCCCACAAGTCTGAGAACTCAAAAGTTTTACCAGCTGCTGTAAAGAGCAAGCAATTTAATTAACTTCTGTGGCAGGACTGTTTTTTTAATTTATTTTGGGGGGGATGTCATTCTTTTATTTGTTCTAAAGTTATCAGGCATCTGTGGTGAACAATATATTCATACTATGCTATGGGTTTGAATCTTTAAGGAATGTTCCTTTATTGGAATAATAATGGGAAACATCAGCCATGTTTATATTGAATGGGGACTATGGAATGAAACATCCGTAGCCCTCCATGGATGTCTGGGTAACATACTTACAGGGTTGTGCTGCCAGTTCATCACTACTGAACAGATGCTGGTGTGAACTAGGCCATTGTAGCGGCAGGGCATGAGAACACACAAATTTCTTTATTCTTGAAGTGACAGCCATTGCATTTTATTCTTGCTAATTTTGACAATGTCACCCTTTGTCTGAAATATGAACACGTGTATGCTAGCAAGTCTTGGAGGCATCTAGAGGTAAAAAAAACAAAAAACAAAAAAACAAAAAAAACAAGCTACAGAGGATTTATAAAGCACCACTTCCATGGTACAAATAACTCTCTTGATACTGAGGCATGGAATTGGAGGAAGGGATAGGTGTAAGGGTGTGTGGGGTTCTGATACAGACACTTTCGTGTGCATTCTTGGTTGAAGACACCCAGAAGGGTGCTAATTCATAGAGGTACATCAGTCCTGTGAAAGGAGAAATCACTGAGATAAGCAAATAAACAGCATTAGGACATGAGGCAGTGACATTCAGTGAGTTCTTGTGACCAGCAGTCATTAGCTTGCAAGCCTCCTTATAGTTTTCCATGCTTTATGTGATTTCCTTGACCAAGCAGAGAGTCTTTGGAGCACTAGTAGCTGTTATTATCACACAAGTTATTGTTTCTTTCTGGAATGCCTTATATTTTTAGTACCAATGAGATCCTTCACTGTCCCCATGTGCCTCTAAAAATTTAAAGAGAATCAAAAAATGCATAATTTATATTTATCCCAAAGGTAATGAAGTGACCCAGTGGTATCTGTGAGGAGATGATTTTAAATTTCATGTCTTATGCAAGAGGTGATTTTTTTTGTGAAAATTGCAAGAACTGGCCTCGGGGATAACGAGATAATTATCCCTCTAACAGCAGGGATAGATTCCGGGAGGATTATAGCTGAAAGCCGTGGTGGATCAGCTATGCCCTTGTGAATTGCGGTTGCCACAACATAGCAACTGATGCACGCCACGGAGCACACCTCACTTCTACCTACCTCTGGAGAGCACCCGCCAGAGACCTTGTGTATCTCAAAAGGCAGATGAGCAAAGATTTCCTGTGGAAGAATTCAGTGCAGGGCTGAGTTAGATTTTTGTTTACAACAGCAGCGAAAAAAAATTGCTTTCTGCACTCTGGTCCCAGAGGGGTTCACTGATGAGTCAGAAGAAATCTGTTAGTCCTTAAACCATGTGCCATGGCTCCCTGGATCATCACTGTTTTCACTGAGCCTGGAAGCCCCCGTCACCTACACCCCTTGCTGTGTGGAATGTTGGGAGTGGAAAGATCTTAGTGGAGCAAGAGAGCAAAATAATATTCTACTGTCGTCAGCTTGGTTAAAAGTCTCTGTTTTGTTCTGTGAGCCAAACAATTCCTAGCATTTGCTTTTAAGTACTTCGTGGCTATTCTTTTTTTTCTTTGGGAAAATTTAGGTGCAAAGGTACAAAATCTTATAATCTAAAGTGGGAAGGGGCTTATGTAAGCATTGAAGGAATGGTGGAATTGGGGAGAATTTTTTTTCCAGCCTGCTTTTCTATCTTACTTTTTGTTCATCTGTGCCTATGTGTATTGTATATATGTGTATATATACATTTTTGTCCATATATAGCAATCTTCACTTTTCTCTCAGAGAATGCTCTTGGTGAGTACCCCATGACCTCTTCATTTATCTTCAACTTGGGAGAACTTTCTGCTTACCACTCTGTTGACCACCCACTCCCGCTTTGAATCTTCGCTTCCTTTCACTCGAGCTGTGTCTGGCTCCATGCTCCTCCTGCTTGTCTGATATGTGCACGTACACAGTATTAAAAAAATGTTCAGAGATTGCTGGGAGGAACTTTGGAGATCATCTACTTCAACTCCTTAATCTTTCAATTGAGGAACTGGAGGCCTTATATTTCTCTATCTTTTCTTTAACAATCTCCTTGAAAAGTAATTCAAGGTTTTAGGGCAATGATAATTAAGCACAGATTCTCCCCTTGAGGTCAGATCTAGTTGAGAAGAAAACGTGGGAGTCAGATAAATGTTACATACCCTATGAGCTTTATTGTCATTGTGGCTGAATTGAAGACTGTAACTTAACGTCTGTGACCACGTGGGCTTCTTAATACAGCCCCCTGTGATGTCAGCTACCCCCTCAGTTACAGGCAGAGCTGGACAGCACCTGTCTTCGCCAGCTGTGGCAGGCTGTTTAAGGCATAACAGGATCTCATTCCTGTTATAAATTTGAGAGGGTAAGGTGATGAGCCGGACAAGTTTAATTCCTTCTCCCAAATTCAAAAATCAGATCAATTACTCCTTCCCAAGGAGAAATGAATGAGAACACAGAAACTATATTTTCTTTTGGGGTGGATGTTCTTTCTCCTTATAGAAACACGAGGCATGGAGGAATAGGCATTCATCACCAGTAGGAATTGTGGAACCGTTTTCCTAAGGACATCTTGCCTAAAATATAAAATATGTACAATGTTGCAGTAGGAAGAGTAGAATCCTTCCTGCTTTGCTCATTTACTAATTCCTTCTCACCACACCTTTCTACCCCACTTCCCACCCAGCAGCCCCTGAAGGCCTCCTGCTCAAGACGTGGTTTTTGTGAAGAGTCAGGGTGAGAGGCGCACATTCAACTCACTCTGACTGCAGTCTGTTTTCCTGGCCTTTTGCCTCCCCTGAAATGTGCTCAATGATGTCTAGCTTTGCCCTGCACACCCCTCGACACAAATTCTGAAGTTCCTCCTCTCTGTTTAGTTTTCATCTCACTTGACCATGATGAGACACAGACATGATTGATACCCCTGCTTATTTTAAATTTTTAGTGCCTTTTGTCTCTCAGATCCTCTAGGTTCTTCCTTATCATTTTTCCCAATCTCTGTCTCTCTCCATGTTCTTCACTGGCCCTTAAATTTTGGGCCACATATCGGATGATCTGCAGGGTTCTTTTCTTGCCACTTTTTCTTATCTTTCATTAGGTCCTCTTTGTCCCTCTATGGCTTCTGCTCCCATGTCTGTGCTAATGACTCCCAGATGACTGTCTTCTGTTCCAACCTCCTTTCCAGCTCTAGCCCAGATCTCCCAATTTCCTGGCTTCTGTAGCACATCTAACTGGGACTTTGAAACTTGAATATCTCCACGTGAAAAAAATTACATGTCACAATACAATCTTCTTCTATGTTTCATCTCCTTTCTTGGTTAATGTTATCACTGTTTCCTTTGCTTCCCAAACAGAAAACCTTGAGGGTATCCTTAGTTATATTCAACATGTCCTAAACTGTTCTGGGTGCTAGGAAAACAGAGACAAATTAAGACCAAGTTCTTGTTCTCTTCTCAGCCAGTTCATAGATATTAATTTAAACTAACAAAGCACAGGATTTGTACAATTATAGAAATATTTACGGGAAAGGTACAGAGCTAACTCAGAGAAGGGAATGATTAACTTTCTCCAGGGTGTGGTGTGGGGTAATTTATGAACTGGGTGTTCAAAACCAAGTTGGAATTTGTCAAACAAAACAAAAAGGCAAAAACATCATGTGAAAACATGTAAGACTTTAGAAACACCCCGGTCTGGTGAGGGAGCTATAGAGCTTATTCTTGTAGAATGAGAACTGGTGGTGTGAAGCGGAGCAAGACTGCAGGGACTGGATGGAGGAAGATGGTTTTTGTACTGCTGAGGAGCTTGCCCTTAGTACTCCAAGGAAAAGATTTTAATACAGGAAGAGGCCTTGTCTCAGTCTGTCTCTCTATGCAATGATGCCAGAGGACCCTTCCTTCTCTGAGAGTTTCACTGGGAGTGTATTTCCCCTAAACCCATGGATTTCAATGAAATCAAAGGTTTCAAGAAGGAAACGAAGGTCTGTGAGCCAAAGCAAAGAGTCTGAGGTCTTGACCCAGGGAACAGAAAGCAGGGAATAACTGGTAAATTGATTAATGAAGATGTCATGGGTCTGTCCATTTATGTTTTTTTTTTCCTTCCTTCCTTCCTTCCTTCCTTCCTTCCCTCCCTCCCTCCTTCCTTCCTTCCTTCCTTCCTTCCTTCCTTCCTTCCTTCCTTCCTTCCTTCCTTCCTTCCTTCCATTTATCTGTCTGCCATGGTGGTTTTTATATACTTGTGTGGCATGCCTCATAACAGAGCCTAATCACAATAAAGAACCAGGGGTGAAAAGGGCAACCGTGGTCCAAAGGAAAGGTCATTTTAATAGCAGTGTGGCTTGGAAAGGGGCAGGGCTGTAGGCAGGAAGACTCTTCAGGGCTCTGTTGAAATGTTTCAGATGAAAGGTAAGTGAGCAGATGAATACATTTATACCTAAGGTCACACAGCTATTTACTGTTACCTATTTTTTTAAAGCTTCTTATTCAAGGAGACTTCAGCCATTCTGCATAAAACCAAAGTTTCAACAAACACTTATTGATTACTGACATGTTCTGTGAGATCTCAGAATTCCCCAGTCCTGCACCTGTAGCTAGCAGATGTCATTAGGTTGTTCTTTGCCACCATGGCCAGCCTCAGAATTCTTCTCCAATCAGACCCCTAGACAGATATTTGTAATAGAAAAAAATTGGCTTTTGAAATGAAATGTTTGCCTTCTTCTGTTTAGTCTCATCAATAGAATGAGTTTTAAAAACTTAATAATTGTGGAGATAAAAATAATAATTATACTAATGGACTCAAATCAATAAATTAGGAACTTGAGCTTTGGTAGACCCAGAAAAACGCAACTCTGGAGTTTTAGGACCTGCTCTAGACAAAAGAACGGCTGAGCCTGGAATTGGTGACTGTGTCGGGGATGCGTTATTTTAGGAGTTTGGTTCTTTCTTAGTCGCACTGTTCTCTTTTCTCTCAATTTGTGATCTGACCTAACCCTTAGAAGCTGAAGTGGGGTGGAGCAATCCATCAAAACGTTTCTGAGAGGAGGTTATCACGATGACACTGGTTTTGTTAAAGTATGATTTTCCCACACTTAGCGACAGAAAAGACCAGAGGAGCCTCTGACTTTCTTCCAAGGCCACCCTGACATGGTTGCTGAGGACAGCTCTTCTTTGGCAAAAGCTGAAATCTTAAGTCAGATATTGTATGTTCTTAACATATGTTATCCTCTGTGGACAGTGTGCCTTGTGCCTGCCGGCTGCTTAGAAGGTTTCGTACATACCAGGGAAGGGAAAAATGGTTTCTGGATTAGCCGTTCAAGGCAAAGCATTTATCTGACACCTTTTATCAAAATATTGTGGCTGTAGTTATATACTCTCCTATGTCACTCAAGTTTATAAATAATAGTGCCACTTGTCAAAGAATTGAAAAAAGAGTGTTATTCTATCACAAAGAAAAATTCATCACCTAGGAATTTTTCATGTTATGTTTTGAAAGTATAACAGATCAGTATTTTTATAGTAGGGGAGCATTTTCTGTGGTTTTTAGAGACGCAAAGTAAACATCTATAAATGTCAGAAAGCTTTAAAACCCAAACAGGCTGTAGTCTCATTAGAGAGCAGTCTGGCTAGAATTCACAAATTGAAATATCCTGCCATAAAATTTATTGTAAACAAGAAACTAGGAAAAGGCATGTATGCAATTCAATAAATAACAAGCTCTGGGTTTCTAGCTTGTTAAACGCAAAGATATTTGAAGTTACATAATCATACCCTGACTCACGTTATCAGGATTTATGGATCTCCTTTATAAATTCTGTTTCTCTTCCTCCAGACTGTGCAAAGGGGGCAGAGTAGATGTGTGAGTCAGCTTCTGATCCCTCCTCTGCAAAGCACTCATCTCTCTGTGCCTCAGTTCCTTTCCTTCCAATTGTGGGCATTTGTGAGTCTCATTCTCCTGCTTTTCATAAACATATGAAGATTAATTAATTAGTTGTCGGGCCATCTGTAGACAGGGGTGAAATGAACTTTGAGTTACATTAATCATTTTAGACAATTAAAAATATTTTTTTAACAAAGTGACTTTTAGCAAGCAGTTTGTTTATTGAATATGATTTTGTCCATTTGAAAGCACATTGAACATTTAAAACTACTATAGAAAGGCTGAATAAAAGGAAGACTGATAAAACTCATTGAGCTGAAGATCATATTATTTTTAAAACAACAGTAGAGGTAAAATGAGATTTAAAAAATGAACACTGATGTGGGGAAAAAGCACTTGATGCTGTTGTATTAAAATGTGTTACTCTGATCACTATTCAAATACAGTAGAAAATAGTATAATGAAGACATCCAGATATTGACCTTCCTGTAAAGGATTTGGTGACACGGTTTTTACTCCAAGCTTCCAGGCCACTAATTATGCTATCAGGTTTTAGTTGTATTTTTTTTCCCTCCATTTGTTCTGATGAGTTAAAAAAAAAAAAAGTTCTTGGAGAGACCAATCAGGAATTGGCATAGAGATACTTTGTTCAAATTACAAATAAGCAAATTGATTTCTTGGATGGAATAACATTTTCCATTGGCTGTCTCTAATTCCGGGAGGGTAGCTTGTTCTGCTTATTCTCATTTTGGATGGTCTGGACCTGGTCACTGAAGAAATAATAATAGGGCGTTAGCCATAAGAATTGCCATAATAAACCAACTCCAAAAATAACAGTGGTATGCGCCTTTGTATTTTACAGTAGTTTACCATTTGCAAAGCATTTTCATACATGTAAACTTTCAAACTCATTTAGAATATAAGTATTGTCCCATAAATCGTTAAACTTTTCTTCTGAGGGTGGAGATGATATCTCATAATTATTCTCTTCTCAAATGATACTAGTCCAGATAACTCAACGTTTTTAGCCTTTAGTCTTTGCTCTTTTTCTTTCAGAAATAATACTTTATTCCCCAAATAACCAGTGTTCCTTCTGTATTGCTGAAGATAGAAATATTTTTTAAAATCACATTCTGACAGAAGATAGACATGCTAATTGCCATTGAGAATAAGCGTTTGTATATTCCAAACCCAGAAATAAAATACGTTTATTGACCCTGGGTGTTTGTCTTCCTTAGAAATACTAGTAGAATAGAATTCATGTGATATAATAAATATAAAATTCATTGATCTATGCATTGGTGGTTTGCCTTAAAATGGCTATACCTGAAGTGTCAAAATACCTACAATTCGTGGCCAAGTTCGTTAAGTTTTACCCCATATGACTGTGGAATAATCATCCTTTTCAAGAAAGCAATATGACCTCACAGAGAAATTTAGTCTTATTATTGTAAGATTTAAAAACATAATCTAGCATCATATATACTCTAGCATATTAATTCATGCTAATAAATAACAAATGGGGAAAAATGTAAACACTAACATCCCCAGAGCAACTTACCTATATTCAACGTTTGTATAGGGAAGCATAATTTTAGTGGCAAAAACATTTAGTTGAAACTTGGCTCAGAAACAAGCATTTCTTAAATTTCCTCTTGTGAATTATCATCAGTCTCAAGTTATTTTGCTACTGTAATATACATGGCGGTTACAAAGATCAAGCATTTAAAAATAGGCTAACAAATAAAATGGAAAAATCTTGTTAAACGTTGCTATAATAGTTGAGATTCTTTTTCTATCCATCGTGGTTTTGTTTTATTTTTCAGAATGATCCTAAAGGATATTTACTAGGGTGGGATGGTGGGGATTTTTGTTTGCTTGTTAGTTTTTTAACATAAGTCTTAAAAGATTAGTGATACACTAGCGACTCTCCTAGTTCCCCTGTTCTTGGTTTGCACATAGCCTACCCTGAGATTTTTCTGCTGTTCCCAATTGATTTTGTCCATAGAGCTAATTTGGAAGTTCACAGACAAAATAAGGAAACAAACGACAGGATTCTTTCCTTAACTAAACAAGTTATACTAAAATTCTGCAGAATGGATTGAAATACACCACCCCATTCCCTAGGCTGTGTCTTTGTGGGGACAGGAGCTGTGAGCCCTGAGTACCCCGTCCTCACATCAGGCTCCTGTGATCCCAAGGCTCCAGCCTGGATCCCTGAGAGAGCCCCAGGCCACGGGAGCTTCTGAGCCTCGGCCTCACATGCCGTGTGTGGAGAGCTGAGGAGCTGCCAAACCTCTGGCAGCCGACAAAAGGAAGGGGGAGATGAGGGCTTGACGTCCAAAGATGGAATCCAGAATTACTTTTTGCTTAGGACGCGTTTCCCTGGCACTCACCCTCAACTTGGCTCCAGCCTCACGCCCTTCCTTTTGTTCTGTGAACACAGCCAGCTCTTTCCAGCCTCAACGTCTCTGCTGTTGCTGTTCTCTCTGCCAGGGACTTCCTGTCACTTATCATCTGTCTCTTCATTCAGCCATCAATTCAGATGTCCCTTCCTCAGAGTGGCCTTCCACCCCATGACAGCACTTACTTTTATTTTCTTCATAGCACTTGTCACTGTCTGAAGTAATTTCATTCATCTGTTTGTTGATTTTTATGCCTTGTGTCCATGGCTACTCCCCTTCCCAGCACTAAAATAGAAGCCTCATGAGAGCAGAAACCTTGCTTCTCTTTGTTCATCACTGTGGTCCCTCTCTTAGGACAGCCGTGCACCGTGGTAGGCATTCATCCAATGCTCACTGACTGAGTTAACGAATGAGATTTATGACAGTACCACTACTCTGCCTGAGCAGCATTTGTAGTCAGGGACAGCAAGGACCAGCCTGGGAACTCCTCCATCCTGTACAGCAGGATTTCTATGGAAGAGGTGGCTCTCTTTTTAAATATTTGCCTTACAGATAACTTTCAGCACATAACTTTCCTTTCTTAAGTTGAGGATTATTCTCTAATAATAGCTGATTTAGTTTATTAGTTGAGATCAAAGAATAAGTAAACATTTTTTAATTTAAATAAACAGAGTTTGAGATGTTTGAGAGGATAACCTCTTAGCAATCTATATTTTTAAAGAAATTCCCTTCTTCTAGCCAAACGTAGCCTTTCACTGCACGCCCACTAGTTTACTCATTGTCCCTAAGGTAACTAGTGTTTTTGTAAGGCTCTTCCCCACTTTTGGAATACACACAACACTTGTCTTTGCTTATTTTAGGCCTCCTACTCAAATCCTGTCTACTTCTCACTGCATTTCGTGACTGCTCCTTTGGGGTTTTCTTTTCTGTGGTCATACAGTACTTGCTTGTCTGTTGTAAGGCTTATTGGACTTCATCACACTCTAACTTATATTGTTGTCTATATTCATTATTATTATGTTGACAGGCCAGATTTATTTAAAACTTGCCATGTGCATGGCAGGCACTACTCCATGTAATAACTCCTTTCACCTTATAGCAGTCCTGGGATATTGCTGCTCTTACTATTCTGATGCACTGTACCTGTCTACATCTTCTGGATGAGGAATCTGAGGCCCTGAGACACTAACTGGCTCTGGGTATACAGTTACCGAGTTGGATTTGCACCTTGCTGCCCCGCTCCAGGGCCCATGCCCTGCCTTCCGGTCTGCACAAGTATAGGCAAGCTCTCTGTTGGCTGGGCTCTTGCCTGGGCATTCTTTGCATACCAGTGGTGAGCGCAGTCAGCACCCTACACAGGGTACACCTTAATTAGTAAGAATGATAAGGGGTAGGATGCAAAATCCTAAAATACAAGATCTAGGATAATCACTGTGAAGAAGGAATCCTATGGATTTGTTGAATCCTTTTATCAATAAAATAATAATTTTATAGATCTGCCTTTTTGGTTATACACTTTCCTGTCTCTCTCCCACTCCTCCCAGAATTGTTGGTAGGGAAGCAGAGGAAGAAATAAACGAGAACAGAAATTTTGTTTATTGCCTTTTGAGTGACTCCTAGATACAAGGAAGCAAGCACTTTCGGGTCAGAGTCTCAGCTGAGAATAAGACAGGAGGCTGCCAGGTGAGAAGGAACAATTTATAGAGGGCCTCTGTGACTATGTGAAACTCAAGAGGATTTTCATGAATTAATCCTGGTGACCTTGTTACCTAAAATAAGCGTCACACCTGAACAGAGCACATCATGATTGGCACCATGCAATCTATGCTTTACAGTTACTGGTATGTTTAAAATGTATTCTTTTGTAGAAGACTATTTCCCACCCCAAAACAAAACCAAAGCCAACGGACAAATGAAAAATTAGGAAAGTATTTGCAGTACATGTGACAGATCATGGGATAATTCCCTTGCTAAATAAGGAGCTCATATGCATCAATAAAAAGTAACAACTCAATAGAAAAAGTAAGTAAAGAATATGAATGGGAAGCTCAAGGAAAAATACAATGGCTCACAAACATGGCCTTATTAATAATGGAAAAAATTTTAAAATAAGGTAGTATTTTTCAGTTGTCAATTGAAAACAATTTAAACAGTTGATACTATCCAGTGATGGTGAGAAGTTGTTATACTGTTGGAAGGAGTTATCGACTAGAAAAATATTTTTTGGAGTTTTAGTTCTATCTATACAAGGTAGGAAACTATAATTGTAGGAAAGCATATGACAATTGCTTATTTTTTGTAATAATTAAAACTCAGAAGTAGCCTAAAAGTATACCAAAGGAATATAGGTATTATAGGATACCTATTCAACAACATACAATGTAGCCATTAAAAAGAACAAAACGATCTATGCCAATGATAAGGAACAATGCTCAGGAATACTACATGTAGTGTGAGCACATTTGAATAAAATAGCGAGTGTTTCCACATAGCTTAAGCATGTACCAGCAAACATGCACATGTGCAAACATGGCCAGATACATATGCTTGTATATACGTGGGCTGCACACGAAACTTATTATCTCTAGAAAGTGAGACTGGTGGGGGGGGAAGCTGACATTTCTTAGTCTTTTGTACTCGTTGAAACTTTTAGTTTAATCATATCTTAAATAAAAACCCTCATTAGAGTATATTTAAAGCACTTTACAAGAGGAGGTTATGTTTTATTATTTTTAAAAGTTACTTAGCCCAAACAATTAGATATTTTTTTTCTTATAATCTGTGTTCCTAGTGTATTCTAATTTCTCTTAGAAAATAAGTTTCTTTAGTTATAAAACATTTTGCTAACTTCTTCCATGACACTCTCTCCTGCTGTTGTTTCTGTATGGTTCCTTTCCTACTATATTGTCTTTGGCAACTGACTTGAAGGAAAAGAAATCTACATATTCTCTGCATTTAAGGTCCCTGTTCTCTTGTTCACAATTTTGGATAGTTATGATTTGGGATAATTTATGGATGCCTCAAAAACACTAGAAGAAGCATACTTAAATAAGTACTTCTTTTCAGAAGTTGTTTAAATCTGCAGTTTGGGGTTTGGGGTCCATAGACTTCGTTTTAAGTCCCTTTAAATCCCATATTGTCTTGTGTCACACAGAACTTGAGGTCATGCACAGAATACTGGATTCCAGGGTAGTTTATAAAGGACAAAAGGACAAAAGCCAAAGGACAAAAGCAGTGCTAATTAAAGAAGAGAATTTAGCACTGAAAATAAAAAAAAAAAAAAAGTTTAAAAACACAGAATAAGGGCACATGTGTTTGGAGGGGACATTTTCGTGACCTGTGTCTCCCATGTATTTGTGGAGTCAGCAGGCCACAGGGCATGTCTAACTCTAAATGCTGTTCCCCTGGTTCCTTGTACATGCACAGCTCAGTTCTAAGGAGACCTGCCGGATGTGTGTGAGTACTGCATTGAACTGAGAAAGTCTCTAGTGACATATTTTTGCCCTGTTTGTGGCACCCTTTGTGTTATGGAAACCAAATGGTTTGCAGAGAAGAGGGGTGAGAAATTGGGAGGCTGAGGAAAAGAGAAGAGTTTTCTCATGTTGCATTGTCCTCTTTAAGGGGACAAAGTGTAGGAGAGGATGTAAGTAGAGGGTTAAGTGGCAGAAAAGAAATACTCTTTTATCAGAAAGGTATCTCCAAACCAGCTGGTAAAAGAAAGTCTGGTACTTTAAAAAAAACAAATCCAATAGCTTTCTTATAAAAATCTACTTCTCTTTAATCTACCTTTTGTTGACTTCCCAACTATAATTTGCCATAATGACCCATTTTCCCCTTTATCTGGAAGATTGGGAAAAAAATAAAAGAAAACTAATGAGTTGTCCAATCTATTTAGTGTTGAAAGGCAGAAGTGTCTCCTTGTCACAGAGGCAAAAATAAATAAATGAAAACCTGCCAGAGCAACTAAAGCAAGTAGTGACTAATTCTCTGTGATCAGGGTTAGAAACAATGGACTTTCCCTGACGCCAGCACAAACTCAAACCCATCCTAGAAACGTTCTGGCTCCTTCAGAGTACTGTGCTAGGATTTTAGGCCAGCCTGATAGCCCATCCAGTCTTGCTATGCCTCAAGGAAGTGAACAACCGACTAATTGTTTTCAAATTAACTACTTGAACAAGGACACCCAGAGGAATAGTTCAGACTGGAGAATGCAAAATTCTTCCAACCAGTGAAGCCCCCTCATCAACACAACAGCCGATGGCCTTTCTGCTGAGAAACTGACAGTAGTCAGAAAGGTGCTTGTTGGGAGCACAAAGGGCAGCTGCCAACTAGAAGCTGATTGCCTAGTAGAGATGTTTCCCCAACTCCCCGGAGGTACCCAGAGCAGTGGGTGCTGCCTCTTTGATGACTCTTGCACCACGTTGGTGTGGTTTCCCAGCTCTCAGAATGTGAACAGAAGCAGGTAGCATCAGCTGAAGGTGCAACTCTCGTGGACAGGACCTCTTCCAACCCTTCTTCTTGTGATTTCCCGCAGTGGGCCACTGGAACTAGATTTGCTCCAACTTCATAAGGGAGGAGATGGTGTGAATGTGGAAGAAAATGTGTTGTGCTAATAGTAAGTAGCATAGGTCCCGTCAACTGTGACCTCCTAACTGACAAATCTCCTTATATCTTGTTTCTCATTGTTACTGTTTTTTTCCACTTATAGCCACAAAATGACTCTTCTACTTTTAGTCCAACTCCTTCAGCTCTTGGGACCTGGTAGGTTAGACTGAAAGGCATCTTAGGATACCACCCTTGCCCGTGATGGGTGTGGTGGGGGTGGGTATACTATTTCTAGCACTGAGCGAGGCTCCTGAACCCACAGGACACCACATTCCATTCACAACCAGAATATCGGTCAAAGCCACCCTGCTTCTCACTTCTGCCCTCCTTGCCTTTCCCAGACAGCAGCTCCCCCTTCATGCCCTCATCTCTGTTCCTATCAGGGTGTTTCTACAAAAGAGCCATCCTCCCAACGTCCCTTCTCTGAAATTGTGGTTTGCTTCTGGGTCGTCTGACGGCTCTTTTCTGTAATAAGCAGGTTTCCCGATGGCCTCAGACCTCTGTATGGAATCCCCACCCCTACCACCTCCTACCATAAATGAACCTTGCCTCTTATATAGAGGATATCCCTAATTCCGGGAACATTTTGACTCCCCAAATGCTCTCGGAGTTGGAGACAGGTATGAGAATTCTCCTGACTCTCCATTTTTCTCCCATCTTAAATAGAAACCTTCCTGCTTTGAGGCTCATGAAATCCAGCCACTGTCTTTCCTGCTTGGCGTGGGACTTTCCTGCCCTGACCCCACCACTCATCTGTAGTGTGAACTCTCTCCTGCTTCATGTTGGACTATGTATGTTCATCTGCTTGTCCAAGCTGTTTCTACTGGTTGGAATATGTGTCCTTTTCTTCTTCACCTATTCAAATTCTGTCTAGCTCAGGTCTTTTACCCTTTCCTCTGATCCCTCCCCTGGTAACCCTTGCTAATAGATGTTTCTTTTCCAAATATTACTGTAGCCCTTCTTTGGCACATAATCATATGTGGTACTTGTGACCGTTGACTTTTGTTTTGTATTATAATTTAAATCTTCTCATGTTATTTAACTTTTTAAGTGTCATGTGCCTTATGTATCCACTTATATTGTTAAACTCTTTGAGGATAGAACCTTCTGGGAACCTTCTCTGATATAATTATCATCAAGCCAAAGCCTAACACTTAACTGTCTAATAAATATTTGTCGAATGAAAGAAATAATTAATCACGAACGAATGTTTCAAGATGTTGGGGAGCCTTGCTTTCCTATGTTGCTAATTTGCCAGCTATGACCTTTCTAAAACAAATTTCCTCATATGACCTTTTACTTCTTAGCTTTAACTTACTGTGAGGCTTGAGAGAGCTACAATAAAGTAATTTGAGCTTGTTAGAGAATATTTTTAATTAAACATTATTAGTACAAAGAAAAAGTTGTAGTAGAGTCAAAATAGTGTCTATGTTCACTGTCATCTCTATAAGTAAGGAAGTACAGTGTCCTTAAGGGAAAGCTTAATGTTCTATGCTATTAATCTCTGCAAAATATTTTTTTTGTCTTTGCTACATATTAAAAAAGAAAAACAATTAGTTCTAGAGTTAAAAAAAAAAAAAAAAAGCAACAACTAGGCAAGTAAGCCTAGTAACCTCTTTTAATTGCTTGCTGGTTTTCCTGGAAGCATCAAAGAGAATGGGAGCGACTAAGGATTTAGAAAAAATACTATTATTTGTGTCCTGTGATACAGTGAGAGCTTACCATGCGATGCTTTTCACTATACATTGAATATCCATCGGTATCAAAGTACTTTTCATTTTAGGGAGCCATCCCCAAAGGAGAATAATTTAAGTAAGAGGAGATTTGAGAAGATCGAGAACTGTTAAATGTGGGAGGAGGTAGATTATAACTACTGAGCCTTCTGTACTTTGATTTCTTTGCTCTGTGCTATCTCTAAAAAGCAGTATGTCATCCCTAGCTGCAGTGGAGCAGATTCATACATATTTACCAGTTGCAAATTAGAAATGTGCAGCCCAGAGAATAACAGTGTTCTTTGTCTTTTCTGCTTTTCTTCCTTCACTAATGATTCAAAACTCTTAACACATCCAGAATTTGGAGACTGGTTTTGTAGCTTGTCATTTCCTTTGTACGCCAATTAGGTCTGTGTAATTTAAATGGAATTTTTTTTTTTTCCGGTTTGGAAGCTTCCATGTAGGTAGACTGAGGTTTTCTCCATCCTGTGTTGGGGCTTTGATGTAATGATTTATAAGGTACTAGGAGAGATATTGATCCTGCTAATAGCTTCTGCCTTGCCACATAATGTTTTACATTTTACTCAGCTAAAAGACCATATTCCCTTTTTCCTCATCTGATTGACCATAAATGCTTTGGCCTTTCCTCAGCAATTATCTCACTTACCAAAGCAGTGGGTAAAAGTCAAGTATTTATAGACTAATTAGTGAAGTCAACATGTCTAAATAGAGTACTTTACATAATACCAAGAAGTATCGTACAGTACTATGAAATTAGCAAAGTTTGCTACATGGCAAAAAAGCCAAAGCTGAGAACACAAATGGTCGCGGACACATACACTATTGATGGCAGTTGTCTTTTATTTCATTATGAAGGCATAGTTAAAGGGATGTTTTAATCATAGTGCTTTTTTTTTTCCTTTAACCCTAACATCTGTTTACTTGTGAAAGCTTTGGGATATTAGTGGATTCTGAACTTACTTCAGATTTATTTTTTAGAGTTTGCTATCTCAGGATACCAATAGGAAGGTATCATTTAACAAACTTGCTCTTAGATAGAAAGACATGATTAGAATACAAGAATCATTTTGTTATATGTATGAAGTGACTTTGCATTTCCAAAATGTCTTAAAAGTATTAATTCGTACCCAGGATCTAACTAGCTCAGTTTTGGAAAGAAGAAAACATTGCTGGTGTCACAGAGGGCGTGCTGGGCTGGTAGTCAGGAAGCCTGGGTGAAGTCCTGCCTTTGTGCTCTGTCCTTGCACACTGGCCACACGGGTCCTTTGGGCACCAGTTTCCTCATTTTGGAGCTAGAGATACAAAAAATTATAAAAATCAAAGGAATTAATGTTCAATTACTTTGTAAATTGTACAGCACTATAGAGATGTAACTGGTTTTTGAATCACTTGCAATTACCAATTACATGAGTCCAGCAAAGGATTCCTTTTGAGATAAATGTGGGCAGAAATAGAACCGTAGCTGAACACTGCTACGTTAATAATGTTGCTCCCTAGTCTTGCCCCTGTTATTCCTTCTGATTCTATGTGTAAATGGATCCTCAGGTATACCTGCATTTTGCATCCCATATACATTTCGGAAGAGATGGAAAATCTCTTTGGAATCCCCAGAGGAGATTATGGAATTTCTTTGGAAGTAACAAGGAATATCTCATTATCTTGGACCACATGTAGTTATTTACATTTTCCCCAAGTAGCATCAGTGTACTTCGACCTTGTGATTTCTCACAATACTTTAGTCCTGGAACAGTTAAAAAAAAAACACAAAAACAACAAACCAATTCTTTATCTGCTATTTAAGTAAACAACACTGTGTGCCTGATTTATGTCATGTTTTCTGTTTGTTCATTATACTACACTTCCCTTAATCCCTCTACTTGTCATTATCTGCAGGAACCGACAATTTGCAAAACCAGAAACCAAAGCAAAATTGAATCGTACAAATGACATCAAAACGGGAGAAGGCAGATATATTTAAGTGAGCCTGTTTTAAAGAAGTGGTGAGTACTTTGACACCAGTGAAATACAAACTTTCTCTTCAGGCCTCATTGTCAAGGCAGCCAAGCATCAAGCCCAGTCTGTCTTATAGGGTGGCATTTTTTACTTGTTTGTTTCATTTTGGAAAATAAAATAGTTGTGGCGTGATGGTATTAGCTTGTGTCATGACGTTTTCATTGACTACTCAATGAAAGTTTTCCCAATTCAGCACATAGGTGTTATAGCTATATAATCCTAAGCCAAATAGTAATATTTATGTTCCATTTTGTTGCTATCTTTCATTTTTGTGTGCCTTTCTCACCTCCTGGTGCCTCTCAAACCTGTCTCTCAGTGCCAGTGGTGTCTGTAGGTTGCTGGATTTCCTGTTTCAGGCCCTCTCATCTCCCATCTTCTCCCTTCGTATTTTCCCGTACAGAATATCTCAGTCTCCAAAATTACCTTCTCTTCCTCAGTATTACTATAAACCCCATTTTTTTTTATTATGACTGTTAAAGTAGGAAAAAGTAATATTATTAAACTAATTTATAATAAGGTGTCTGTGACCAATGAAGCTCCTCCCTTAGTTCTCTTGAGGTGTGTTTCCACTTTAATGAGGAATGATAGACTTCAAATATGCTATTTGCGTGGAAAAGCAATACTTTGTTCATGCATTAACTCAACAGATGACTGAGTGCCTACTCTTACCTTCATGTGTTAAGACAAGTGAAGGTTAGGTAGAGCCTTTTTGGGCGGGTTGGTCCTCAGTTAATGACATAGGCAAACCCTTTATGTCAGGCTAATCTTGATTCTACTGTTTGTACCCAGGAGTGCCTACCCTGCAGACAGCAGTGATTTCAGAACAAATTGGAGGAGGGAGAACGGTTGCACAGAGGAGAGGGGAAGCAAGCTGGGGCATGGAGATGCACAGAAATACCAAGGGAGAAGAATGTACAGCCAGAAGAGTTGAAGCATTTAACCTTTAGGATTTCTTCTGACCTGAGATTCTGTGTAAATGAGAAAGAAAACAGGAGGGAATAAGATAGGAAGTGAAAGAGGGTGGAGAGGGGTTCTAGGAATATAGTAAAAGGCTGCATTTTTTAGCTAAAAGCCTCCAGGTTAGTAAATATACTATCATGTGCTGTTCGGCTCCTAGAGCAGGGGTGAACCCTTTTCTGTGGGTTCTAGGAATTTAAAAAATCAGCTGGCGTGTGGCTTCCCTGGCATGCCCCTGTCATGACATCGGAGCCTCCCACAACAAGGCCGCGGCTGCCAATAAACACTTCAGCATTTTCTTTTTAAGCATTTGCTTCTCTAAGTCAGAACCCTTGAAGAGGGTTGGTAAAGGATCAAAAATTTCTCAAAGTGACAGGGCTAAAGTTTCCTGCTCCTTCCTGCACAGGTTGAAGATGACTCAGGGCATCAGGTAGAAACCGGGACAGGCCTATGGGACCTTAAAATACAGACAGGCTAAGAACAAAACCCAGCTCCTTACAAAATGAATGTTTTCTAAACTAAAGAAACACAGTGTGAAGAGAATTTGAATATACTACCTTTTTTTTTTTATTATTTCAGCATATTACGGGGGTACAAATGTTTGGGTTACATATATTGCCTTTGCCCCACCTGAGTCAGAGCTTCAATCAAAACAACCTCCTCTTATCTGAGCTGATATGTGGGCACAGCTGGGTTGGGCCCAGCCTTTCCTCCCCTGCTGAGTGTACCCTAGAGAGGAGAGCTGTAAGGAGTCCCCAGGAGGCTAGAGCAGCTTTGTGGCCAGTGGTGCCATGATGATATTGGGCGCAGTCTAAATTAATGTTAAGATGCCAAATGTCCTTTTACTTTGCAGTTATTGTATTATCAGATGCAATCATCAACTGTTGCAGCTTATAAAACCTATGACTATCACATTTGGCTAAATTGTAATGTACCTTTTAAGATAAAAATTTTGTGTGCATGTATTAAAATGCTTTGTAGCTTTGAAAGGTCAGTAGCTTCCTGAAGCAGAAATAGGCCATGTAATTTTTAGAAGATAAATAATCCCCCAAACTTGATTTAATTGCTCCATGTTGAAGCCTCACCATGGACAAATGTCAGCTACATTCTGTGTTAGGTGCGTTACACTTGGAGGAAGATTTGAAAAAGCATTTCTTAAGCAGATAGCATCTGCGATTTCGATTTTATTTTAACAAGCCAAGTAAAATTAAATTTAGGATTGTGCATCTTTTTAAGAGTTATGAGAAATTTGTTTAAAAAAACTTGTCTCTTGGGCATTAGGGTATTTAAAAGATGTTACTGGGATAAAACACGATTACACTAGGGTTTTACTCTCTAAATATGGGTTGTTTATGATCTAAACTCTTAAACAGTTAAGAGGCATATTTTGTACTATGAAACCCTTGCTTTAATAACATAAACTGGTGATTGAAATTACTTTGAAATTTCACAAAAGGTTCATTGGATAAAGTAGATTAACTCTTTAACACAATACAAAGTACAACTCCTTTGCTATGTACTAGTATCCTTTTAAGATGGATCTTAAAATCCTCATGAGGAGGAGGAGAAGAATTTTTGTACTTTCTGAGCACATTATTGTGGGAAAGTTACATAACCTCTCTGTGGCTCTGTTTTCTCATGTATCAACTGGGCCAGTAATAATTTAACCCTCTCATAGTTTTTGTGGTGGTTGACAGAGGCACTGAGCAATGCAATCACATCTTATGTCAAGTAGGGATTAGATGTACCTTGTCTGCAAACAGGTACAAGGTGAGAAATATGTGTAGGCAAAACTATTCTTTAAATGAAAGTAAGTTTCTTATAAAAAACAGCAAACATGGTTCTCTACTTGCTTATACCATCTCTGAGGAAGTCCTTCACAGCCCATGGTCCCTCCAGCATGAGACCAGATTGCTGCTGGAAAGCACTGGAGGAAGATGCCTTGTTGAATGGAAAATTGCATATGGCGGGTCTCCACTTGTGCGTAAGATACCCAACACCAAGCCTGGCACAGTTAATATCAGTTTACCTTTTCCTTGACCTTAGTGCCTTGATATTAGTCTCTTGATATATGACCAAATATATATATACACATATACACACACACATTTGCAAGATACAGAAGAGTACTCTCTAGAATCTACTTACGCAGTTAGTATATTTTAAGTAATGGTAAATTACAGCAGCGTTTAAAATAACATCATCTCAAAAATCATGCATTGCTTTCCCATAGACTATTTTTACATGCAGTATTGATCAGACTGGAATACAAAACTTCTATTTTTGTGAAGTCAGAAGATGAACTGAAAATGTAAATAAAGTCGGAGATGAATTAAAGTTATTTTACTATGTTTTGAGTTGAATAGAGGGACTTGTACTTGCTAATAAATTATATGAAAGTACTTTAGCAGTTAATATTTTGCTTTTCTTGTCTGAGTTTAGACCTTATTGACCAGGTAAATATGCATTTCTGTTACTGAATTTTCAAATTTCCATTTACAAGATAAAGACATTAAAGATGGACACTTTGCTAGAGACTATTTCTTTGTTAACTTCAGAATAAATTCGGTGTGACTGATCTTACAGTGGACTGATTGATACACCCCGAGAGAGACCAACTGTCTCCATCAACAAGTCTGATTCCATAAATTTTTACTGTTTTGTGCCAAAGATTGTCCTAGGTGGCAAGGATAAAGTGCCTTTTGGGAACTTACTATACTTAAGACAAACACATGTACAGAGAGTTTCAAAAAGTGTAGTAAATTCCGCCATAGAAGGAAGCGCAGGAGGTCGTGGGAGGACTAGGAAGGGCCCTTCACCAAAGGGAGAGGGTCTGAGTTTTGTTTTTTTAATGAACCATTTTCAAACAAACAGTTCAGTGGAATATGGGGAGAGTTTTTGCAGGAGGCAACGTGTGAACTCGGTTTTGATAGGCTTTTGATTAAAAGAGGAGGAAACAGGTAGATGGAGGGAACAGCATGGACGTTGTGTAGTAAACATCCGTTGGTCTCAGATGGCAGCTTGCATTCCTTTCCTGGTAACAGCACCTCAGGTTTTCCCTTCTCGGCTTGCGGAATTCGAGTGGTGCAGCTGCAGGAGCTGGCTGCCAGGGCCGGCCAAGTAGCCGCGCAGACCACCTGGCCTTGAACCAAGCCAGGCTAACGAGACCCAAGCCTAGGACATTTGTTGAATTCTTGGGAGAAGTTTTGTTTTACTTTTTAAAATTGAGGTTGCTCTATGATACAGCATAAATCTGGAACTCCTGGTAGTCATTAAGCCTCCAGTTAAAGATATAAACTACTTAAAAATGAAGCCAGTGCAGAGGGCAACAGAATTAAGAGATGGAGAAGGCTCTTATAATTTAAGCACCTAGTTCTACCCACACCTGGACCCATTAGCCCTTGGACTTTTCAGTTAAGTGTGCCAATAAGTCCCCCTTTCTACTTCAGTCACTTTGAATTGGGTTTCTGTCACTTGCAACTGAAATAGCTTTAATAAAAGTGGGTTTTTTTTGAGGGGGGGTGAATTGTTTTACTTTTAAGAAATTTTGTTATTTTTGACATAAAAAGGAACTGTAGCAGTTTCCAAATAAGTACGTTTTTTCTAAAAGAGAAACTCCTTTTCTCTTCATAATGGGTTCAAATAATCAGAAATTTAAGCTCAGTCCTAAAACTATTAAAAAATTATTGTTTCATGTAAAGGGTTTATTTTATTTTTATATACTCTCTAGCCACTCCCTTGGGGGAGGGCTTCTATTTCTGGATGTAGAGGCCCCAAACAGTGGGGAAGACAAGCCTGCAAACCAGTTCAGGGTCTACACCTGTCTTCCCTGACAGTACTCAGGGTCAGAGCTGTCTCCTTCTGGGGTTCACAATGATGTCTCTCTCCTTAGTGTATCAGAGAGTCCCACTTTCTGGAAGAGCCTCTCGGAAGATCATCTCTTGTTTAGCTTCAGTGTAGGTTTTGTGAGCCCTCTGAAGATATGTGGATATGTTCAGGCAGAACATGATTTTATAATATCTGATCACTATTGCTAGTCGTTTCAAACAGTAAAAGTTCCTCAGTTGTTTGCTGACAAATTTTTCAAAATAAAAGTATTCCCTTTGGACCTGCAAGCATAAAACAAATCTAAATTGTACCTATATTTGTCTTATCTGGCAAAAGTTCACTTTCAGATCTTTCTCTTTGATGTCTTTATCAGTTACCTTTTTCAATCAAAGATAACTTTTATCTTCACCCATTATTAATGAATTTTTTAGAAGTTTGCTTCCTTTGTACACATATCTTGTCATTTACCTTGAAGTACATACTAAGTTAATGTGCTCTTCCACAGGGCACTCTGGCTGTTTGAAACCATTTCATTTCCATACTTTTATCTCTGGTTTGTTTTCATTTAAGGAAACCAAACAGATACAAACTTAAGAACATGAACTTGACAAAAAGTAGTTGATTGTGTTGGGGAAATGTTTCCTCATGGAACGAAAAATCAGACTTTGCGACAGAGCCATGTTCCCCGGTTGGTCTGTGGACTTGGGGTGGAGCTCTCGGCGATATTAACTGTGATCCAGTTCAGAGGCAAGAGGACAGGCCAGCCCTGACTCTCCTGTGATTTTATGGTTGGCCGAGCCAGCTTAACAAACAATAAGCTTGTAAGCATTGTTGAAACAATAATCCTTGATTGGCCCAAAGGGAGGTATTGACAACTCAAACGGGAAGAAAAGCAGTTTAGTCCTGTCTGCATTATCCACGTCTGAGATACTTTGCAGAAGGCACTCGTTTCCAGGGAATCCCGTCTGACAAGGGGACTTGGCAAGTCAATCCCAGGGATGTCGTGAGAAGGATAATTTAGATTAATTTGTACTGCTTTGACTATTTTCTGGTTCTGTTTCTTTCTGTTCAAGTCACTGTGAAACATGAGAATAGTATAAAGGTAGGTGAGAGATCTTATATATTTTTCGTGATTGGTTTATTTATACATAAACAATTTGTCATCAAAGTTCAGTCTTGGTTGAATCACAATGAAGAAGCGGAAATTGGGGGTGTGGGGAATGTATCTCTGTGCGGTGGTCTGGAAGGCATGGGTCCTTAGGACGTGGTGAGCCAGAGTCATGCGGGAGGTGGCAAAGGAGATTCATTTGGATTGAGGTCCCTTCCCCCCCAGTGGTTTTCCTTTATAGTCAGAGTGACATAGGACTCCTCCCCAGCAGCCACAAGCCCCTGTGGGTCTGGCCCTCCCTGTCCACCCATGACCTCTTCTCATGCATGTGCCCAATGTTTACCAGGTGCCGACACACAGGCAGTGCCTGTCCTGCGCCGCCACTGCAGGGCATTTGCATCTGCTGCCTGGGCTGCTCCTGAACAGAGCCAGCGCTTGGCAGCTCTTTGTGATCCTTCAGCTCTCAGCTTCAATGCCAGCTCGTCCCAGAGGCCTTTTCTAAACCTGCCAAAGTCTACCCCTACTCCATAGCCAGTGACTCTCTTATTGAATGACCATGTTTTACCTTCTTTATATCACTTACCACTATTTGAAATCATTTTTTAGCTTGTCTATTTTGTCTCTTCCTACTAGAATCCTTGTTCTGTGTCACCACTATATTCCTAGCACTTAAATATCATCTGGCACAATACAGGAGCTCAATTAACACTGAACATCTGAAATTTCTAGACGTGCTCGAGTGCTGCTCCATTATTTTACATCTTCTAAACATAAGCAAATGGTTTTATTGCCCCTGCATGGTAGGGAAAATGTCAACCTGCTGAAATAGCACTCCCTCCCACTTCCTCCCCTGCACCTATCAGAGGTCCCTGCAGCTCAGATAAGGTGGCTCGTTTTATTGGGTGAAAGAGGACAGAGGATAATGGATGCCAACAATTAGACATGTGTTACTTGCCTAGAGGAGACATCTTTCCCTGAAGCATCTTTCTGACATAAACAGCAATTTCCTGACCCGCAGGAAACGTGCACACTGTTACACTGCAGGGACATTAAGTTTTCAAAATCAACAATTCCCTGAAAGTTTCTTGCCATTTCTCCATCTGTGACCTTTGGCTTTGCTTTATGAACCGTGTCCGCCTGCTGCTTGGCAGAAAGCAGGGAGAGGAGCCCACTCCAGGGAAGCTCGGTGTTCCCAGCCGACCTCTCACAGTGTCCGGGGCCCACAGACCAGGCCTCTGACTGGAGGCCTTTCACAGGAGCCCGTTCCATCCCTGCCCATCCTAACATTTCCTCCACCCCCGGGGCCTCTTATTTATGTGTGTGAGAGAGGAAACAGAAAGAAACTTGACAAAAGATTATTTTCGTGAGGTAGTTTAATAGCAGAATAGACAGCAAATGCCACCCTAGGATCAGCTGGAAAGGCTAGTTGCATAAGAATTGCATTTTCTTTATTACTTTGAAGACAGTAGGATGGGAAAACTCAGTAGTTTCGTACAACTTGGGGTTCTTTAGAGATGACTGTCAGTTTACTAAAACACAGCCTGTTTTATTTGGAGGCACAGTGTTTTAATGATATCTGGAATTCCTTTGAGATGGCAAAGAGACATTGTTGAACATTGTGCTCCCACCTCCCTTGGACGCAGCTGTGTGGTCACAGGAGCGCAGTGCTGCCGGGAGGCCAGGGAGAGTGGTCCTCCGAGGTGCACCCATCACCCAAGGGGGCGAAGAATTTAGAAGACAGAACAGTGCGTGGAGTTCTAGGGGTGTGTGTTGTTTATGTATAGATGGGAGCAGAAGAAAGGAAGTATTTAAAAGAAAATAAGTACTGGCCTCTGTGCAATACGGTTTGTTGTAGGTTTGTTTCAGAGCAAAACAACTGTTCTCTCTTATCAACTCACTCATTCCTTTTGAAGATAAGCAAAAATATAACTGCCTCCTCAGCCTAAGCCCTCCACTTCTCTTGACCGGCAGGTGCTTTCAATTATTGGCTTCTTCCCAGCGCAGAGAGATGTGTTAAATTCCTGCGAGGTAAGGTGAAGCTTACTAGATGAAGCTTGACTTTGGTTCCCTTTGTAGTTGGATCGTTTGGGAGATAGGTGGTTCTTATTGTGATTACACTTCTATCCCCCCAAATTAACAAGCTATGCGGATGTAGGAAATGGTTTCTATAATTATTTTGTCAATAAGCATACTCTCTTATCAAGAAAACACAACAGCACCCTTCCTTAATTCAATTCTGTCAACTTTTATCAAGCATCAATTGTGTGTCAGGCCATGTGTTGGCCCTAAGGATAAAAAGAGATTAAATGTGCTCTTTATGACAATAGACAGCAAGATGCCTGCTTATAGACGAGGCGGCTAAGAAAACAGTTGTGTGCTTAGGTTCTCATTTTATTATAATTCCAAATATCGTTTCTTGAATGCTTAACTTTGGTCAGGCACTTTGCATGAATCATCTCCACTCCTTGCAAAAATCTAGTTAAGGAGATAATATTAACATTACTTAATTTACAGCTAAAGAAACTGAGGCTCAGAGAGAATGTATAAATGTTCAAGTTTATACAGCAACAGAGGGATTCTAATTCACTGTGTACTTCTTTTTTCAGATGGACGATAATTTAGATAGGAATATATTTTAAATAAAGCTACCTCATATGCCAATTTTTAAGATGATCAACAAAAGAGATAAAGGAGAGAGATGATCTTCATAATCTCTGAAAGCTCAGTGATCTGTTTTGGCTAGGGACTTGAGAACTATTTAACAGAGAATCAACATGTGATGTAGAATAAGAGGAATAAGATAAATTCTGAAAAGTCAGAAGCAAGATTTTTTTCTCTGCTCCGCTATTGGTAATAGGAATAAAGAGAAAACTCAGCGTTTCATTCTAAAAGTGTAGAAACACAAGTAAAAAATGAACAATAGATCTTTAACATAATGGTCCTCTACTGTGGGAAGGAAGGGGGCAAGGGAACCTTAAATACAGTAGCTCCGTGAGCCATTTTTTACTGCAAACCATAGAATGAAAAACATTTTATATGATAAATCAGTACACACATATTTACATAAATCCACACGATACACACACACACACACACATGCGAAACAAAAGTCTCATAAAATATTACCTGTATTCCATACCATATACTCTGGTATCTTGTATTCTAGCTAACTAAAACAAATTCTATTCATGATCCATTCACTAATATCTCACAATGTGATGCTTGAAAAACAGGACTCTATCTAGTCCTCCCATTTTTCCCTCTCTTCTCTTTATCCGTCAGCCCCAGGGGAAACATCATGGTAGCAAACGAGAGAAGCACTGACACCCTTCACCTTGCTTCATACCCTTCCCATTCCATGTTCCCGTGTACAACATACATGCCCCTCCTCTCAGCCTCCACACGTACCCGTTGCTATAGACTGAATGTTTATGTCCCCCCAAAATTCATATGTTGGCATCTCAGTCCCCAAGATGATGGCATTAGGAGATGGGGCCTTTGGGAGGTGATTAGGTCATGAATGGGATAGTACCCCTATAAAAGAGAGTAGAGAGCTCCTCCACCCTGCCCCACCTGGCCCCGCCCAGTATGCGAGGACTCATCCAGAAGATGGCCATGTGTGAACCAGGCAGCAAGCCCTCACCAGGCACTGAATCTTGGACTTCTCAGCCTCTAGAACTGTGAGAAATAAAGTTCTATTGTTTGTAAGCCACCCAGCCACCCATGCTATGGTATTCAGCTAGAGCAGCCTGAGTGAACTAAGACACCTGTGCTATGAATTCCAGGGACCTCTGGAATCTCTACCACTTCATTTTTGCAGATGAGGGAACCATATCATTTGCTGTCAACATTCTACAGATTATGAATGCTGAGAGGATTTTTCCTTCAGCAAATGAAGCTTCTCTAATGTTCAGAAAACATTTTTTTGGGATACTTTTTGATATAACTTTTATAACTGGAAAAAGAAAAAAAAGAAAAACTTTGTTACTCAACAATCTTACAATTCCATTAGAAACTTTTATCTTTTTTATTTTGGAGACAGCTCAAAACTGGAAACCCTAAATG
>NW_012134969.1:5375730-5379798 GCF_000956105.1 Propithecus coquereli | reverse complement strand
CTCCTGCCCATCTCACCAGTCTCGCCGCTTTCTGTCACACTGGCCCCCTTGCTATTCCTGACTGAGAGCCTTCCAACATACCTTTGTATGCCGAGTATCGTGAGCTTTGTTTCTTTTGAAAGAGTCAACTCAAGAGACTGCATGTATTCTTATGTGGCAGTTACTTGATTTTTTTTAAACATCACTGAAACTGCATTCAACACCCTACTTCACAGTTTTTTTGGAAAATCTTTAATGGAATTATATTTAGTAATAGAAGGCTTGCATTAGGACATTGTAGTTTTCAAAGCATTTATGCAAAGCTCAAATTTTGTTTAATTTTCATAATACCCATGTTTGAAGTTGATACTGATGTTCACAAAAACTGAGTAGATGGCAATAAGGTAGACTTAAATCCAAATATGTTAGTAATCATATTAATTGTAAATATACATAATGCTCCAATTAAAGGACAAAGACTATAAGACTGGATAAGGCCTGACTTAATGCTAGTTTCAAGAGATATATTTAAATAGTAAGTATGTAAAAATGTTGACAGTAAAAAGATGGAGAAAAGTATAAAATGCTAATACCAATGTCCCCCCACACAAAAGGCTGATGGTAGCTCTTAATACATTAACCTTATAAAAGACTTTAAAGCGAAAAACATTACAAAATATAAAGAGGATATTTTATAACCATATAAACTTTAATTCACCTGAAATTTAATAATCCCCAAGTTTTAGAAACTTAATAAGTTAACTAAAACAAAGATTGACAGAATTAAGAGGAGAAACAGAAAAATCCACAAACAGTAAAAGATTGTGATATATCTCTTTCAGTAATTGAGAGAGCAAAAATTTAGCATTAAGATTTGCATAATATAATAAACTTATGAACGCATAAAGACATTGAACACATAATTACAGAAAACCATTTTTTTCTAGTATATGTGAACATAAAAATATTGGCTAGATAGCCAAAAAGCAAGTCTAAAATATTTCAGAGGATTAAAAACTAATGAAGGGTCAAAAGTTGATCATAATTTATTTAAGCTGCAAGTCAGCGTTAATAATCCTGAAAGCAACAGTAAAATCTTGAATATTTACATATTTAAAAATTAAGAAGTATACTTCTACATAAATTATGGGTCAGTGAAGAAATCACTGGAAATTAGAGAATGTTTTGACCAGAATGATCTTGAAATTTTGGCATATCAAAATGTATAGAATGTAACTAGTGCTATCTTTGAGGAAAATTTATAGCCTTAAATGTGTATGTTAGAAAGAAGAATGAAAATTGCTAAACTGAACATCTGTCTCAAAAATTTAGGAAAAGATGGGAAAAATAACTGAAGGAAAGTAGAAGGAAGGAAAATACAAAGAGAAGAGCAGTAAATAATGAAATTTGAAACAAAAACAAAAAACAAATATATAGCACAGACCATCATCAAAGCCACAATTTTGTTTCTAAAAAGTCTATTAAAATTGGCAAGCTCAAACAAGGAAAAAGAGCTTAAAACAATAGCTCGGGGTTAGAAATGAATAAAGGGGACATCATTATAGTTCTTTGTAGGTACTGAAAATATAATGAGAATTTTATGAACTTTGTTCAAATAAGTGCATAATTTCTAAAGAAAATATGAGCAAGCTAAGTCAAGTAGTAGATGACAGAGTTAATACCTGAGAAAATTGGGTTTAGAGGAGGGACACAAGGTTGGTTTAACATATTTTCCACACCAATTTTATAAAGGAGAAAAATCACATGATTACTTCATTATATGCCAATAAAGTGTTTATTAAAATTCAGCATTAATTTATGATAGTAATTTTTAGTATACCAGGCATAATAAAAGTTCTCATAATATAAAAAGTTTTCTTAATCTTCCCCAAAGTTTACAGTATAGTTTATATATATGTACACCCCAAATCTGCAATCTGAAGCATGTGGTGTGTCAGGGTCATTTTGGCCTTATCAGACCTGTGCCATTCAACATTTGTTTGCTCATCTTCTCTGTGGTTCCAAAAAAAGTTGATAAAATAAGAGAGAAATGAAGGACATATTTTATTTTTGAAACCATACAGAATGCCTATAGATGGTAGCATTAGGTTAACATATCGTCACAGTCTTAAGGTAGGCATTACCTGAGAGAGTATCTGTATTGATATGAGCGCAGAACTGTCAGGGAGGGCCAGACTCAGAGACAGCCTGATCAGATGGGTCAAGCCCTAGGATGAGCTGAGCGACATCAGCTAGTGCTGAGAGGACTGACGGCTGTTGTAGGTCCAGGGAGGCTGGGTGCAGAGCTCAGGAAATGAAAGTTCACTGAGAGTCAGGACTATTGTCTGGTTGCTAAGGACCCTGTAGGATGTCTTCTGCTTCTAGGTGTGTGTGAGGAGTCTGCCTCCCAGGACCCTGCCCCTGGGTAAAAGACTGGGCAGGTGCTGGGGGTGCCCCACAGAACATTTAGACTCCAGGCAAATGAGGTAGTATTTCTTCTACTCCTTAGTTCCAAGCAGTAATAAGCTGGGAAATGTTCTCTGTCTGTGGTTTATCACGAGAAGATAGAGAAAACATTGGTTTTTAGTAGTTTCTTTTACTTGGTTCAATACTTTTGGATATTGTGTCTCACATCACAGGATATTTTATAATTTAACTTGAGAGCTTATTAATTTCCAGTGAAATATTTTGATATCATTGTTCTACTTCACAGAAACAATGCCAAGAATTACATAGGAAATGAAGTAGCTATTACTCGCAGTCATCATTATTACTTTTGCAAGTTTCCTGTATTTCCCAAGCCACTTCATCCTGGGGATAAAAACAAATCACAATAACAGTTACAAAACAGCATTTCTTTGGCTCCAGCTGGCTGTCTCAGATTCCTCCCAAATAGCTCTGGAGTCACCAGTGAGTGTCTCACACGTATTCTGGGAATGAGGCCTCTTGATTACTGCTAATCACCAGCAACTTTATTTCCCTTCTACCCTGGGGAAGGTTTCCAATTGCTGCATCTCCACATGTGGTCCCCATGTCATTGGTGACTGGGAGTTGTTGTGAAATCTACTATACCCATCCCAGGTGACAGAGCCTCACATCTAGGGCACTTTGGTATAGCTCAGGAATGAGTGTTATCTCCCATAAGCTGACAAATGCTACTGGACAAGTGCTACTAATGTCTTGCATTTCTAGCGCCCCATTGAGACTTCAGATAAACCATTCTTATTTTTTAGTTCTACATTTATTGTAATTTCTCTACCACAGAATCCTGTGTGCCCACTGGAGCGGTCTCTCAATATTCAAGGACCGTGTGTTGTTCCCAGCATTACTTCTTTTTTCTGGCATCATTGTCCCTTGTCCTAGAAGCAAAGTGTTTTCCTGTCACTCCTTTTCCTTCCATCCCTAACCTAGGAGGCTCCTCGGTTCTTTTTGTTTGTTTTCTTTTTTAAAAAATCTTTTATTTCAAAATATTATAGGAGTACAGATGTTTTTAGTTACATGGACTGCTTTTGTAATGCTTGAGTCAAGGCTATAAGCATGCCCATCACCCAGATAGTGTTCATTGTACCTGTTAGGTAGGTTTCCACTCATCCCCTCCTCCCCCCTCCCCTGCTTGATTTCCACTGAGTTTTACTTCCCTCTGAGCACATGGGTGTTCATCAATTAGTTCCAGTTTAATAAGTGAGTACATCTGGTGTTTCTGTTTCCATTCTTGAGATACTTCACTTAGGGTAATGGGCTCCAGTTCCATCCATATTATTGCAAAAGGCATTAATTCATCCTTTTTATGGCTGAGTAGTATTTCATGGTATACATGTACTACATTTTGCTAATCCACCCGTGAATTGATGGGCACTTGGACTGATTCCACATCTGTGCAGTTGTGAATTGTGCTGCAATAAACATTTGAGTGCAGGTGTCTTTTCGACAAAATAACTTCTTTACCTGTGGATAAATACCCAGTAGTGGGATGGCTGGATTGAATGGTAGGTCTACTTTTAGTTCTTTGAGGAATCTCCATACTATTTTCCATAGAAGTTGTGTTAATTTGAAGTCCCACCAACAGTGTGTAAGTGTTCCTTTCTCTCT
>NW_012134969.1:5370789-5374395 GCF_000956105.1 Propithecus coquereli | reverse complement strand
TGTCAGCAAAAAGCAATAGTTTGACCTCCTTTTTCCAACATGGATACTCCTTATTTCTTTTTTCTTGCCTGATTGGTCTGGCTAGGATTTCCCATACTATGCTGAATACAAGTGGTGACAGTGGGCATCCTTGTTTTGTTCCAGTTCTTAGTGGGAATGCTTTTAACTTTTCCCTATTTAGTATGATGTTGGCTGTGGGTTTGTCATATATGGCTTTTATAATTTTGAGATATGTTTCTTCTATGCCTAGTTTGTTGAGGATTTTTATCATGAAAGGATATGGAATTATGTCAAATGTTTTTTCTGTATCTTTTGAGATGATCATATAGTCTTTGTTTTTGCTTCTGTTTATGAATCATTTATTTATGATTTATTGATTTATGTATGTTGAATCACCCTTGCATCCCTGGGATAAAACCCACTTGGTCATGGTTCCTTATGTAAATTGATCCAAAGGGAATCTACTTCATAGTCCTCTGTATGTATCAGACACACTTGATACATATGGATCCAAATAGAGCATCAGTGCAAAGACAGGACAAGTATACTACTAGGACTGCCCCAACAAAAGAGTGAACAGCTTTGTACTTTTTACAGTTATATCTCAAAAATATTCCTTCCTTAGCATGTAAGGTTGTGAGTGACCAGAATAATACAGCAAATGATACAGAAACTGATGGATATATTTTGAAGGAGGAAGGCTGTCATGAAGACACTTCTGTGCCTCCTTTATCATTCTGGTTTGGAATGGAAGGGTTTATAGAGTTGAGAAACCATGGAGCTGTTTGGTTTTTTAAAATCAAATTCTCTGCTTTATAAATAGTCCAAAAACTAATTATCTCACGTCCTCTTACGGTTTGAAACCTCTCAGCAAAATATGGGATTTTTGTATTACATGAAAGTAAATCAGCAATAAATTTCTCCAAAGCAAATACTATAAACTTTTCTATGTAAGAGGACCAAATTCCTAAAATGCAAGGCTAGTTACCTGCTTCATTAAGAAACATGAATGCAAACAAATTTCATGAAAAAATTATGGAAAGCAATTGGCTAGAGAGTGATTACAGAGGTTAATCTGTGTACTAATTTGCTTGTTTAGGATGTACCACAAAACCAGATTCACCAATCATTTCTAGTTTAAGTAAATGATGCAGCATTATAGCAATTAAAACATGATTTATTTTTCCGGAGTGTTTCTACATTAACTTAAAAAATAATCATTTGGGCTTAATCCAAATCAACAAAAAATATACAGCATCTAAATGGAGATTTTACCTTTCAAGTAATTTTTCCTGCTGCTGAATGTGTAGAACAGTGCAAGAACCTCATTTCTGAACTGTAGAGCTTAAAGGATATTCTCCTAAGGCATATACCTTCCTTACAACTCCTATTTATTTATGCTATGGGCCATTATTCTAGTGAATGTGACATTGCAGTCATTCTTACAGTTACAGATTATAATGTGTATGTGCAAATTATAACTTTTTTGCACAAAGCAAAGAGCAAAGCTGTATCGGGTGATATAAGAAGGATAAGTTAAAGTCACTTGATACAGTAAGGAAAATAAATTATGAAGAATTTTTTCACAGGGGGAATTTTTTTCCTTGAAAGATGCTGAGTTCTGCTAAATTAAGAGTTTCTAGCTAACAAATGCCAAAAATGCTGTCGGGAGCAAGTAGCCTGATGGTATGTGCTGAATGTGTCCTCCTCACAGGCTGAAACTTTAACTGCTGAATCTTGAACATGGTGACATTTTCAGTTCTGTTCCCTTTCTGAGGTCCACTGGAAGTCATTCAATTGCATGCTATTTTCTCTTTGTTGTGAGAGTAACTCTGCCAGAAAGTGCTTGAGGTACCAATCTAGAGTATCTGATGACGTCATGATGGAGGGGAGAAGTAGTGAGGACCGAGAGTACTAGAAGACCCCATCAGGACTATCATTGCATCCTGTGATGCTAGAGGCAAATGAAATGATGTATTTTACTGAGTAGTGGGATAGGTCTTCTAATTGTGTTTTTGCTTATCTGGTTGTGTCTATGAGCTCCTTAGTGAGAGGTTCCTAGTCTTTATTCAAATTCTTTTATTTTCAGGTCTAAACACAAGCACCTAGTAGTTACTACATGTTTGATGATGATAATGGTGACAACAGCAGCAGGAGCTATCATTTATTCACTAAGCACTTTGTATGTATTATCTAATGTAATCTCCATGACAGTTGTGTGGAAGAGTTATTTTCTCCATTCATAGGTGAGACATGGAGAGTTTAAATCCCTTGCTCAAGGTCACACAACTGGCAAATGTTAGAGCCAAGCTCAGATCTCTCTGATAATGAAAACAGTACACAAATGCAAATAGTTGAATGAACTATTGAGTAATGCAAGCAGTGTTTCCATTTATATCCATGGACCTAGAGACATGTGTTTTACATTAGACTGGGGCAAGGTTTCCTAATCTATTGACATTTCGGGCTAAGATAATCCTTTGTTGTGGGAGCTGTCTTGAGCATTTTAGGATGTTTAGTAGCATCCCAATTTCTACTTACTAGTTGTTAGTGTCAATCCCCCCCATGTTCCCCATGGTGCCAACCAAAAATGTCTCCAGAAATTGCCAAATGTCTCCTAGAGGGCAAGATTGTTGCCATTTGGTAAGAACTGGACTGAAAAGACACCCTTAGGCATCTACTTTAGGAGCACCAATTCCTACTGTGGTTATCTGGGAATATTGTAATTTGCAAAGAGACTAAAAGCGTCACTTTCAACAACCCCTAGAAGACCTAGCTCAGGGACATTTACCTTCCTAAGTCTATGATAGCATTACTTTCTCCGTCCTTTAGGAGTTGGGGGATATGGGAGGAAATAGTTCCTTTTTTCCTTCTGTTATAGAAGTGAGAGAAGACAAAAACATTATCCCTGGAAATTGATCAGATTCTTTACACAGTATGGAAATCACTTTCCTATTCTGGGAGAGGAAAAAGGTAGACATTTAGAAGTAGGGCCATGGATGAGGGGTGTTATAGTGTTGGGAAGAGTCCTAATGTGGTGAGTGCCAGATGCACTAGGCCTATTTTTGAGAACACAAGCCTTGGCCCAGATGCAAAGGAATTTGCTAAGGACCCAAGTGGATTGTTACATACTCCACTCATATGTTTTTTTGAGAATCCCTGTTTGTTGAGGATCTAGCATCTGTTTGTGGTTGACTCATAAAATGGAAAGGGCATGTTGGATCAGGAGGACGTGGTTTGGTTTACAATAGTAAGAGCCAGTGTAAGTTTTTGGAGGACAAATTCGACTTTTGAGTTTGAAAGTCATTAATAAAGATTCCCATACTCATTTTGCACTAAAATACAGAAGTGTACAGCACCAGTGTTCACAGTTTTAGAACCTTACATGGCTGTACTGTTATTTAATTCCACTCTCTGTAGCACTCTGGAGTGGATGCCCTGGATTACTTAAAATGGGTGCTTAAATGCCTTAAATGCCTTAAATGAAAGTTCCTAAATACTTCAGAATACGTTTTAGGGAGTATAGTCTGCTTCAGAGTTATGTAGGTAGACCCCCCTCCAGAGACCATTTGAGTTTAATGAGGCTAGCTCTCTATATATTAATAT
>NW_012134969.1:5349672-5368702 GCF_000956105.1 Propithecus coquereli | reverse complement strand
GTTTTGAAAATTTAAGGAAAATACAAAACCTCTTGTAGGCATGTTACCCTAATAATACTGTTTGTACTTCTTGTTCATTTTAGTTTTTATTCCTTTGTATTTATATTTGCATAGTGTTTTTCATAAAGTAGTACAACTTATTTTTCCACTTATTATTTCATAAGAACTTTTCCAGATTGTACATGGCCAAGAAGCTTTCATTCTGATTATATATAAAATATTACCAGTGCTATTACTGGTACAGATTTTGGCTCATATTGAGATTAACTGGCTAATCTAAATGGTACCCAATGATATTAATGTAATTTTTTTTAAAAAGGAAGTAACAGTAATTTTTCATTAACTGAGCTTAAAGAAATGTAGTCATCACATTAACACTCTAACAGTTTTAGATCCTTAATTATGTTAATTTGATTTTAATGATTTAGCAAATTTCTGTTTGTTCTTAAAGACTTAAAAATAGCCAGAGGTGCTTTCAGTTTAGACACAGTTTTGTTTAATACTATTGTGGCTATAACTGCAGTCTTGTAATTTTTAATCATTCTCAACTTAGTTTATTTCACACATACCTTGGGACCAATGTACAAAGGTAACTATTTTCAACTCTGGCATTGCACAATGTCTGCATATGAGAGATTTCTGCTTGTGGGCATTCTGCTACAACCATTTTCTAAGCCATGTAATTTTCATTTCCTGGCATCATTTGCATAATGAGCTCCAGGTGAGGGAGTTTTAATACAGGTAGACTCCCCAGGGTCCTCCCAGGTGTATTCCTATCAGAAGTGGTAAGGAGGAAGTAACTGAATGGCAGCAGCTTTTCTTTGCTCAGCTTTGGATCTTTTGGAGAAATTTTACTCTGCCTTTCACAGACTAACTCCCCCAAATACCTTGTCTACTCTGATTATATACTTCAGTTCTTACCAATATCTGTGTCAAGCCTGTTATCTCTGTAGAATCAGATGATTTATGAAAACTGATGGGTATTGTTTGAAATACTGTGAACACTGGATGCTTTGTTTAGTTACTTCCCATCTGCCCCAAGGTAGCCTTCACTCACGTGCCACGTGAAATATTAGGTGAATATTGAAACATTGCGTACACACAGGAGAGTCATCCTACTTCAGTCATTGATGCAAAAGGATCCCGAGTCAGAGGTATTCTTGGCATCTAAACTCAGACTACCCTGGAGTGGACAGCTTAGTGTGATAGCTTCATTAATATTAATAGTTTGTTTATTTGTTGTTTTAATAGTTGTGCAATTATTAGTATATTGGCTCTTTAAATTGATTGGGCCCTAGAGACGGTTGGCCTGGGATTAAACTCGGCTCCTCTACTTCTTGTAGTATCATTTGGGAAAGCTACTTGGCTTCTTTCTGTCAATGTCTTTGTCTGTAAAATGGGAATACAGTTGTCCCCCTTATCATCATAGGACACTTTCCAAGACCCCCAGTGGATGCCTGAATCCATGGATAGTACCAAACTAGATTGCCATCAATCAGAACACATTTCTGTTCATTTCTTCCACCTATGAATTTAATGCCTTTTCCATCTTTACTAAGCACTTATCATGCACTGTGGCCATAAATTTTGCAATGTGAAGTGTGGCAGCAAAACTAGCACAATTTTATTTTTCCTTCTTCGCAATTTCACAGAGAGAAGATTTGGTCTTACCATAGATCTTAGCAACCTCAGCATATGATTTTTTTCTTTCCTTATTAAGTCAAGAACTTTGACCTTTTCACTTAAAGTAAGCACTTTACAGCTTTTCTTTGGCATATCTGAATTGCCAGTATTACTACTTATGCACTTTGGGGCCATCATTAAGTAACATAAGGGTTACTTAGATACCAAGACTGTCAATCTGAAAACCAAGCTGCCTGCTAAGTGACGCAAGGGTGGGGAGTGCATGCGGTGTGGATGTACTGGGCAGAGGGAGGATTCACGATCCAGACAGGATGGAGCGGGACAGTGCAAGATTTTATCATGCTACTCAGAGCAGCATACAATTTAAAACTAAGGAATTTTTAATTTCTGGGATTTTCTATTTCATATTTTCAGACCATGGTTGACTGTGCATAAGTGAAACCATAGAAAGTGAAAGAAACTGTGGTTAAGGGAGGACTACTATAATGGTTTCTCTGAGGATTAAATGATCTAACACATGTAAAATATTTAAAACAAGAAATTTTCAACATAGATTAGCTACTATTATTATTACTATAATTATTTATCTAGGTAAACACATAATACTGTTAAGCAATGCAACAAAAGCAACCTAAACTCAAATGCTAGCATTAGAGTAGTTGTGGGTTGGAAGTCAAATTTTGCATACTCTAGCATCATTAAAGTCTATTTCAAGTGTAAGAAAATATCATACTACTCAGATTTTAAAAATAAGAAAACAGAAATGTTAGAGTCAGAGAATAAGAGAGAGATATTGGAAAGTAAACATGAAATGGCAAAAAGTTTAAAAAAAATCCATGGAGTGGCTAAAAAATAGAATGAATAATGCTGAATGCCAAAATGGTGATTTTAGAAATTAAAGCACTCCTCTCAAAACATAAAGCAATGAGACAGAAGATTGAAAACAAGAGAGAAAAGTGAGGCATGGAAAATCAATCCAAGAGATCAAATATTTATTGACTGGCAGCTCTAGAAGAAAAGAACAGAAGATAGATAAGACAATTATCAAAGAAATTATCAGAGAAATAAAAGAAGGTAATTTCTCTAAATTGAAGATAGACTTGTGTCTTCAGATTAAATGTCAACCAATTTCCCAGCACAATGAAAAAGAAAACAGCCTATACCTAAGCGTAGCATCTTGATGAAATTTCAGAACTCCTAGGATAAAGAGAATATCCTATTTTCAAGGGTGGGGGAAAAAAAAAAAAAAGAGCATTCTGTTCATGGACTTCTTTTGGGCTACCCTGGATTCTGCAAATACAATAAAGCATAAGACTTTAAAATTCTCATGGAAATTTATTTTGAATGTAGAATTCTCAAATATAAAGGTAAAATATTTGTAGAGATATAAAACCTTCTATAAAAGAATACTTAAAGATCTACAGCAAAATGAAAAATAAATATTCAAGTACAAGAGAGAATTTTTTAAATGGATAAAATACTCAAACTCAATAATTATGGAATTTTATATTAAAATAACAAATGAAATTTTTATCCATAGATGATAATATTAAATTTTGGTAAATATAGGAAATAGGTACCCTTTTATTTATATATATACTTTTGGTGAGATTATAAGAATTTAGTGCAGCCTTTTTGGAAGATAGTTTGGCAGCATGTATTGCTATTTAAAATGCAGCATATGTAACTGTTCAAAATGCACATTCCATCTGATCCAACCATTCTAGTTCTAGATTGCTATAGGAAGACAAAAGCCCTACGTAAACAAAGGGTGTGTATTAGGGGGTATATTGTATAAGGAGTAGGACTGACTGTGAGAGTTGAGCAAAGAAACATCATCTCTGTAAGCTTCTGTACCATTTGCATTACTTAATTATTTTAAGTGCCCCCAAATTCAGAAGTAGGGTGAGTCCTGAAGTCTGAGGCTTCGTCAACAAAAACGAGATTAAACCTGATCTACTTTAAAAGGAAACACACTGATATGATCAACAGAGTAAAGGTTGAATTGAATTTTCTCCACATTCAAGTGAATCAAAACATCCAGTTTTGAACTGAAATCAAGCTTAGAAAATTTTAACCCCAAAGGAAACCCTTTTGGAAAATTATGACAGAATGAAAATTGGATCATAATGGAAGTCTATCTACTCTATAATTTTATGGCTTTCCAAACAGTGTATCATCTCACTTTGCATTGTGTTTACTTAATTAGACGTTTGAAATATGGAAAGCAATATTTAGAAGAAAGCAGAAACATAGTCTTAATGAGATTCAAACTGTGTAAACAAAAGATAAATTCAGGTGTCTTTATATTTTAATCATACAAATAATAATTCTGGTGTAGAAAGTGAGCTGGATCTTTTATTGCTTTCCATCAGTCAGATCCTTTTTCATGTACATAATATCAGACTTTTCTTCTTGTAAAATGCATCAGGCTAAATTCAGTGACAGAGGATGAAACCAAAAAATATTTTTAGATTTTGTCTCAGCTAGGCTGAAATTAGCTATGTAATGAACTCTAGTTGTATAAAAGGATGTAGAAATATCGGCCCCCAAATCAATATATTAAAAAATCAAGTTCCTCTTTCCTTAAGTAGCATACACTAGAATTTTTAGAGGAGAAAAAGTCTATAACTTGGGAGTAGGGGGTTAAGAGGAGAAATATAGAATTGAATGTAGTATATTATAGCAATCATAAAGTGACCAGACCACAGCTGCCTCTGGAGTTGTTACGACATCACGAATGTGAAGCACATAGCGTGAGGCCTGGCACATAACACCCAAGAAATTCTACCTAGTGTTTTTAAAATTGTTAATTTATTTAACAAACTTTTATTCCGTGCCTGCTATATGTGAGGCACCATTGTGGATACTCTTATGCCTAGGTCTTTGCAAAAAAGGAACTTAGGTTGAGGGAAGTTGTATCTTGCCATGTGTCTTAGTCCATTAGTGCTGCTATAGCAAAATACCTGAGGCTGGGTAATTTGTAAAGAAGAGAATTTATTTTCTTGCAGTTCTGGAGGCTGGCAAATCCAAGATCAAGGTGTCAGAAGGGTTCCACTGTCTGGTGAGGGCTGTGCTGTGCTTCCAAGATGGCAGCTTATTGCTGCATCCTCTGGAGGGGAAGAATGTTGTATCCTCACACGGCAGAAGGCAGGAGGGCAAGAGAGCCAAATGCTGTGTGATGCCTCTTGTGTAAGGTCCTTAACTCCATTTGCAAGGAAGGAGCCGTCATGGCATAATCACCTCTTAAAGGCTACAACTCTTAATCCTATCACATTGGCCATTATGTTTCAACACCTGAATTTTGGAGGGGACACATTTAAACCACAGCACCATGCCATTTACTTCAGAGCAAATGATTCTAAGTTAGGAAGAAAGTAGGCTATAGTATAACTGAATGGCTTTCCACTTTAGAACTTTGAGTTGGTACCCTTGAACTATGATATTTTTCAGTTAGTGTGAGTAGGAAGATAGACATAAATTGTATATTAACATAAATTGATTTTCGAGTATAAAAGAAATGTTAACTCAAAAGAGTTCTGTTAAACGCTGCTTTTCTCTTTTTTTTTCCCTTGGCCTTCTAGTTCGAAGAACATTGAAATCTTATTTTTTTTCAATATTTCAGAAAACTGTCTTTCTATTATTACAGCATGAAAAGCTCATTTAGAAACTTTTGTGCTTTTACTATTTTTCACTCTGGTTTTTTCAAGGCCAAAATAAAGAATGAAAATAATGGGTACGAAACAAAGGCTTTCAAGTGGAAGATGTAGAGGTTTTAATTAAAGAAAGATGAAAAAGTGACTAGTCCTCCAAATCTTTAATAAAGCTAGTTAATTCTCCACTAATGCTGTAGAAATTATGCTCTAGTGAACTGGGACATTCTATTCATAATCAGGCAACATTATGTGCTTTTAATTAACAGTTGTACTTCCATTTGTCTGCCACTATTGAAAGAAAAGTGATACCAAATAATATACTACATTGTTGTATTATTTCAACTAATACTTCAAAAAACTTTTAACACTAAGCCTGCATAGAACATTGTTTGTTAAGCATTGTATGGATAAATCAACAGCCACTATTCTCTCTTCTCTAGGAGCACACTGTCCAAAATAAATAAAAAACATTATGGACAGATTGAGAGAACACTAACCAATGTGAGAAATAAAAATTATCATTATTTAGCAACTCACTGAATGGGACAAAATATTTGCAAATCATATATCTGATAAGGGATTAATATCCAGAGTATAAAAGAACTTCTACAACTCAACAACAAAACCAAACAGCCTGATTAAAAATGGGCAAAGGACTTGAATAGATATTTCTCCAAAGAATATATACAAATGTCCAATAAGTATAAGAAAAGATACTTAATATAATTAATCATTAGGGAAATGTAAATCGAAATCACAATGAGATACTATTTCACAACTGTTAGGATGACTACTATCAAAAAGACAAAATAGGCTGGGCACAGCGGCTCACGCCTATAATTCTAGCACTCAGGAAGGCCGAGGTGGGAGGATCACTTGAGGTCAGGAGTTGAAGACCAACCTGAGCAAGAGTGAGACCCTGTCTCTACTACAAATAGAAAAATTAGCTAGGTGTCATGGCACGCACCTATAGTCCCAACTACTTGGGAGGCTGAGGCAGGAGGATAGCTTGAGCCCAGGAGTTTGAGGTTGCTGTGAGCTAGGCTGATGCCATGGCACTCTAGTCCAGGTGATAGAATGAGACTCTGTCTGAAAAAAAAAAAAACAACGAAAACAAATGTTGGTGAGGATGTGGAGAAAGTGGAACCTTTGTGCTCTGTTGGTAGGAATGTAAAATGAAAACAGTATGACAGTTCCTCATAAAAGCAAAAATAGAATTACTGTATGATCCAGTAATTACACTTTGGGGTCTATGCCCAAAGAATTAAAAGCAAGGACCTCAAAGAAATATTTGTACACCCATATTCATAACAGCATTATTCATAATAGCCAAAATGTGGAAGCCACCAAGTGTCATAGGTGGATGAATGGATAATTAAACATAGTATATACATACAATGCAGTATTATTCAGTCTTAGAAAGACAATTTGGACACATGCTACGACATGGATGAACCTTCGGGACATTATGCTGACTGAACTGAGCCAGTCTGTATGATTCCACTTATATGAGGTACCTAGAGCAGGCAAATTCATAGAAACAGAAAATAGAATGGTTATTTCCAGGGCCTGGGGGAAAAGGGGAATGAAGAGTTATTGTTTAATGGATATAGAACTTCAGTTTTGCAAGATGAAAAGAATTCTGTGGATGGTGGTGATGGTTGCGTAGGAATGTGAATGCACTTAATGCCAATGAACTGTACACTTGAAATTGTTAAGGTAGTAAACTTTATGTTATATGCATTTTACCACAATTTAAAAACATATACATTATTTAACATTAAATATGAGAGAGTAGTTGATAAAATGAGGGATAAGGACAAGTCAAATTTTAGATTTACATGTTTATTTATATTATTTATCGAATGCTCTGTATTATTCTAGACGCCAGGGACTCTTCGTCAGAAATAGTTGCTGTTCAGACTTAATGCTATTCCACAACTAGTGAGAGTGGAGTGAGATAGTAAACATACCAAATAGTGCATACATAATTGAATTTCAGGCGGGGATTTATGAAAAGAAAATGAAGCAGGGTAAAGATAGTTAGGGAAGCACTCTTTTAAATAAGGTGGTGAGGTAAGACCTCTCTGCAGAGGCGACATTTAAACGGAAACTTAACGAAAAGAGGAACGTATCCATGGACATGTCTTGGCGAAGAGTATTCCTGGTGGAGAAACTGGCACATACAGACACCCAGAAACTGGAATGTGCTTGTGGTGCGTTTGCAGATGGCAGAGAGGCCAGGGAGCTGGAGCAGCGCAAGCTGAGCAAGGGCAAAGGTGGTGGGAGATGGCACAGAGAGAGGGCCAGGCATGCATGACAGTGGCCGTGGTGAGGGGGCCGTATTTCATACATGGGGGGCTGCATGGGAAAGAAAGAAGTGAACACACCAGCAATGACCATATGGGCTTGATCTCAACACCTAGGTGATGGGGTGTTCATCTCCCAAGATGGGGACCCAGAGAGGAACACGTGTCCAGGGTGGGGAGCAAGAGCTTGGGCCCTGATGATTCAGAGAGATCATTCGGCAGAGGTGCTTTTTAATGAGAGGAAAGGTGAGAGGCTGGGAGTTAATGAGCTGGAAGTGTCTCTGTGAAGACCATGGGGTGAGAACTCAAAGCTGATCATAGTTGGATTTTCAGATGTCGTTATCACAACAGTGAGTGGGCAAGAAGACTTGAGATTAACTGAAAAGGTCTGAAGGCTGGGATGATGTGAGGAAGGCAGGAGGTGGCCCAGATGGTTTCCTGAAGCCTGTACTGTGGCTGTAGCCGTGGAGGATGGAGAGGAACGGGCAGATTGCAAAGGTACCACGAAGAAAGAAAGGGAGCAAAATACTTGGTCAGAACCTCTGTGTTAAGTGAAGAACAGTAATGGACTAGAAACACAGAGTGAAGTGTCTTCTCGTTGACCGTGGGGTGCTGTGCTGCTTAAGATGCCCTGCGTGTGAATCCTCGTCAAGGAGACTCTGGTGACCAAGTGGCTACGTTTTCTGTGCTGATGTTATTCAAACCCAGGGCTCTGCTTGACGGCTAATGGTGAGCTCACTCCTCTGGGGCCAGAGTGGTATCTCAGAGATGAGGTAGTTCTATGATCTTCCCGCATAGGAGGCTCAGAGGCCACCAGGATCGGGGAGGGGACGCGAGGGGCGTTTGACAGGACTCTGGGCCACTTCTACCAGAGCAGCACTGCATTTGTTGGAAGATATTTTTTCCTCAAAAGATTGATTTCCTTAAAAGATCTTGTTTGAAAGTAGTTTAGCTGCTAAAAGGGAGGTTAAAAAGTCATTAATTTAGTTCACAATCCTCATTCATCAGATGAGAAAACAGAGACGTGAGAGTAAGTGACTCAAAGGTTCGCTTTGTTCCGGTCCTCCTTGCTCTTGTCCTCCTTTCCCTGTTCCCTTCTTTTCCGCTTTTATGGTTATTGCAGCTTTTCTAAGGAATTTTATGCTTATAATCTTACCATTAGCCTCTGATAATTAGAGCAGATACTGTAAACCATCATTTAAAAGAACCCAGGCTTCTTGCCTTCTAACTCGGACCCCTTAAAACTTGACCCTATTTCCTGAGAACCTCATCCAGGGTAGGGTCATGAAACTGGGATTTTGAACATGCACCTCAGATGATTCTGATACAGGTAGTCCTGAGGCCACATTTTGAGAATAACCCAACTGGGTTTCTTTGAAAGGAGCAACCCTTGCAGAGGATATGGGGTGGGGGGGACTTATTGGGGGAGGGTCAGGGATTATTATTGAACTTTATGGATAAAAAACAAAGTTAGAGTTCAAACTGACTCACCCAAAGATGCACTGCTACTGTGCTATGTTTGGGAGCTAAATTCTATGTCCTTGCCACAAAACCACTGCTTCCCAAATGGAGGTCTACAGAACAGTGACTTTCCACACTGAGGTTTTTTTCCTCTTACCCATAGCAAAATGAGAAAAATGTGGAACCATATTGTGTTTTATAAAGAACTTCCATTTATTCTGAGATTCTGCCCTCCAAATGTTTTGAGTTTTAAAATATTCCTTCTCTTATGACATCATGGTAACTGGAGATACTAGTTCCTTTTTTTAATGACATGAAATACACAAATCTGGGTACCAGGCTTGGCACCCAGCATGAGGGTCCCCACGAAATGACAGCATGATACAAAGAGTGGAGCTCTGCCCTCCAGGTCCCCCCGCCCACTGTTCCTTGCTCTTAAAGGGGTTCTACAGGGCACTGTTTGAAAACCACTAATCTTATCTCCTTTATTAATTAGCTGTGTAACTTTGGCAAATAACTTTGTTAGAGGAGGAGACTGGGAGACAGGGCTAAGACCAGATGCAGGGGCTTAAGGTGCAGGTGTTAAAGTAAACAACCGTCAAGCAGAAGCCAGCTGGAGGGGCTGATAACTGCGGGCAAGCCCCTTGTCAGCTATCTCTGTCACCTTACATGAACTTTGGCTAATTACAGTATCATTTATATTGCGGTTTTAAAACTTCTCTGCCCTTGAAATCACCATGACAGTTCTTAGACAACCATATAAAGTATAAAAATGGGAGAAAATCCAATTCTAGGAATTGCTCCCCAAATTCTTAGTAAATGACAACCCCTTAGGCTTGAATATTCCTCCCCTCAATTAGTAGGACTTCAAAAAACCAAAAACCACTTCTTCCCAGTGCATCTGCTCTTTTCGAGCCTGTCCTCTCTCTCAGTCTCTAGCGTCCTTTTGCTTTCAATGGAAAAAAAAAAAAATCTGTCGCTTTTTTGGCTTATGTGGTGCATACTGAAATTTTTTTCCTGGTCATCACAAGAAGTTGGAAAAACCTCCACTTGGAGGCCACTAACAACTTCATTTCTCCGGGCCTGTATCATCATTTAGGATTCTGTGTGCTTAAGGATAAATTTCTATATTTTGAAAAATGGGAATTATTAAAATGGATTAGGATTATTTTTTTTCATTATGAGTAATTCATCAGCTCTACCATATTTGTATAAAATGACTAATATAATTTTTTATTAAGCCCAGTACACAAAAAGCTCATTAAGCCAATACTGGCTTACCCGGAGCGGTATTTAATTCAAGGCAATTGCTATTCCCTAGTAATCTAGATCTCTGTGGTTTAGTAGTAAAAATATTGAATTATCTGAATCTAGTTAATGCAAGGCTCATTTTTTTTTCAATCTCCCTACTTTTAAATAGAGTTTTCCCTCATGCTTCAAAAACTGCATGTAACTAAGGATATATGCAGATGAGTGTCAGCCTCTGACTTATCAGAAAGTGGGTCCAGTTTGACATCCACAATGCTGCTCAAATGGTCTTGTCCACAAATAAATTGTTACATACCTAGGATTTGATTCTATACAAATCAGTTTCTGTGGTGTCTTTTAAATGCTTGTGTGCCACATCAGCTTTAAAATTCAATTTTTATCTAGGGTCACTCTCCTGCCTTGCAGCATTTATGTTTTTGTGCACTCAAAAAGCATGTAGTGAGCCCACATGGTCTGCTGAGCACTGAGCAAGGCCTTGGGAACACCGTTCAGACCTGACCTCAGGGGGCTCCTAGTCCAGTCAAGGAGTTACACTCACAAGTAAACTATTGTATATTACAGTATAAATGCAGTATTGGAGAAATTATATTTTCACTAAGTCTTTGCACTCAAACTTCTATTCACATTTATTCTAAGCCAGGACCTTCCAGGGTAAAGTACATTTTATATCTTCCTTTGTAAGGGGAGGGGCATGAGAGTGATCTTGCAGGGCTCAGGGACAAAGAACTACTTTGTCACCAAGGACTTGACTTGTGTGCATGAGGGTAGTTACCAGTCTCACGACAAAGAGAATTTGGGCACAGCCCCTCCTGACAAGCAGGAATACCCAGCTCCAGATTAGCCGCTGTTAAGAAACCTGAGATGAGCCTCCATCATCAGTCCATGGACAATCCAGACTGCTGCTCTCTAGGGACCTGTGGTATCCTGCGCAATGTATGTCATAACATCAGGTTGTCCCCAAATACATCTCACGGTGGCTAGCTCACTGGTCTGATATTGAACACAACCCTTGGAGCTTATTGATGGGTGTCTTTCCTAATATATCTATTAAATATAGAATTTAATTGTTCTGTTATGGAAAAAAACCTGTTTCCAGACACAAGGAGTCAGTTTACTTCATGGAAAAGGTTTGGACAAAAATCAATTATGTTCGCTTTTTCACTCAGCTCCAAATAAGAGAGTGGGGCAGAGCATGATCTTCTGGCTTTTGTTTGGAAAATGGTGATATGCCCTCATGTGTCCCTATGTCAAGGGTGCCATGGCTCACCTGTAATCCCAGCACTTTGGGAGCTTGAGACCAGGAGTTTGAGACTAGCCTGGGCAATGTGGAGAGATTCCTGTCTCTACAAAAAATAGAAAAATTGTCTAGGCGTGGTGGCATGCACCTGTAGTCCTAGCTACTTAAGAGGCTGAGCCAGGAGAATTGCTTGAGCCTGGGAGTTAGAGGTTGCAGTGAGCTAGGCTCACGCTACTGCACTCCAGTTTGGGTGACAGAGTGAGACCTGTCTCAAAACCAAAACAAACGAAAAACTGTTTCCTGCAAAATGCACATATATTACCAAATGCCTAGAAGTTACTACATTAAGAGTTTCCCTCCTATCCTTCTTCCCTTCCTTTCTTCCCTTTAGCTAAGTTGGAAGAAATCATATTATTTGTATGTGGAGATGATCATTATGGTTTTAACATAGAGCCTGCCTCCTCCCTGCCTTTCCTCTGAGCCTAACCCTGGTCTCTGCTCACTGCAAGGGTTGTTGCAAAGCCTTCTGGGGCCTAGACCCACTTGCTGCCACTTTGCTGACTCTAAAGTGCTTAAGTCATGTTCTCTGTCTCATGCGACCTTCTCCTCAAATCCTATCTTCTCTGCCTGACCGATGGCCACCCCAGCAAAGCCTCCCTAGTCCTGTACCTGTGTAGCTCCTTTGATGATCGTTTTGTTCATGAGTATATATCCCATCTCCCCATATGGATAAAAAGCTCTGTGCAAAGACAGACGATGTCTTATAATTTTTTGACCCTACCCAGCTAGTTTGATTTCTTGCATACAGTATTTATTAGTGATCTTGGAGAGTTATTAAGAATTTAAATAAAACATAGTCATAATTTTTTTTCAAAAAAAAAAAAAACCTTTCCTTTTACCTTATGGAACTAATTAGTAAGGTAATTAGAACATCAAGATACCTTGTGTGTGTGCTAAGGGACTACTGAATTGTACTTAAGGGAATATAATGAACAACCAGGGACAATACCAGTGAAGTCTGCTCCAGCCAAGTTTGCTGGGGAATGGGCTCAAGGGCTTACTTCTGATCCACTATGGCAGAGGCAGTTAAAGGATATGTATTGTCCAGGGCTGTGGTGATGAGAATCTAGATCACCAAGCCAGTGGAGCTGTCAATCAAGAGGCGCCATTACATTTCTAAACTAGATTGCATTTGTTTATTCAATTATTTGATGAATGCTTTAAAAAGCATTTACTCTGAGCTAAGTGCTTTGCTGGGTTCTGGGAACACTAAGATGAATGTGGCCCAGGATCATTTAGGAAGCTTATAGCCCAGTAGGGAGTCAGACACATTAGTAGATACGTAAAAGCGAGCTAAACATGCAGGGGTGGCGATGTTATACATAGCACTATGGGCCTAGGAGGGGCAATGAACCCACTGGAAGTCCAGATCTAGCTCCTTAGTTTAAATCAAGGGCATAAAGACTTCTTTTTCTTTGAGTAGATTTGGTACAGTGTACACTATTTGGGTGATAGGTATATTAAAAGCCCAGATTTTACCACTATACAATTCATCTATGTAACAAAAAACCACTTGCACCCCCTAAATCTATTTAAATTAAAAAAGGAAACAGGAAATTGATTATACTAATAATAGAAAATGTATGAGAAAAGAAAGGTAGAGCCTGATCTGTCACGTAAAAATAAATGTAATAACACTGAACAACAATAAAAAAAATTGGTCAATCAAGGCCGTAGAGAAAAGCAGCAGCTTGTATAGAGGACAAGGGCACTGAATATGAGTCTGGGACTGCCCAGAAAGGTTGGTTATGGCACAAAACATTTCAGGCCCACAGGCCAGGTCAGAGAAGATCACAGGGGATGCAGAGTTCCTTGGACTCTTTGTGCTTGGTTCTGCCTTCTCTTGCTTTCTAGCTACCTTGTCTAGAAAGCAAGAGCCCTGCTGCTTCTGGGATGTACTCTGTGGTCTAGGCTCTCCTGGTCTCTGCTTTCTCATGCCCAATTTGTCTGGCTGCGAGCCAAGCATTCAGTATAGGCTTTCTGCCAAGTGTGTAGGGAGACTGAGATGAATTTATCACAATCTCAGAGTTCGTTAAAGGTAGATCCTGGAGAGGTGTGGAAATGCATTTCATTGTTGTGAATAGCTTGAGCTGAAGACCAAAGGCAGAGAATGGTAAGAAATGGTCAAAGTAGTGGCCAGTCAGTCTGTAGAGGTAGGTTGAAGTTTTGTTCTTAGGCTAGAGATCTGTTTTCCTGTTAGTAGGCAGATAAGTTTTTCTAAACAGTCATGTGATTAATACAGTGCTAGAGGCTGATGAGTCAGAGGTGGCATAAAGCAGCAGTCCCCAAACTTTTGGGCACCAAGGACCAGTTTCATGGAGGACAATTTTTCCATGGACTGGGGGCAGAGGGGGCTGTTTTTGGGATGATTCGAGCGCATTACATTTACTGTGCAGTTAAACGTCTCTGCTAATGACCATCTGTATTTGCAGCCGCTCCCCAGCACTAGCATCACTGCCTCAGCTCCACCTCACATCATCAGGCATTAGATTCTCATAAGGAGCACCCAATCTAGATCCCTCACGTGCGCAGTTTACAGTAGCGTTCGTGCTCTGATGAGAACCTAATGCTGCTGCTGATCTGACAGGAGGTGGAGCTTATGTGGTGATTAGAGTGATGGGGAGCAACTGTAAATACGGTGAAGCTTCCCTTGCTTGCCACTCACCCCATGCTGTGCAGCCCAGTTCCTAACAGGTGACAGACTGGTATTGCTCGATGGCCCAGGGGTTGGAGACCGCAGGCATATAGGGTAGATGGTGAGACTGGGGAAAACACAGGCATGTGTTCCATTATCGTATTTAATTCAGTCGAAGTAAGTCCATTGTAATTGTCTGAATATGAGCTAACATGCATCTCAGTTGGCCTAACAGTACCTCTTGGGGAAACTTCAGCACAGATTCTTAATTAAAAGGAATTGCATAGTTATTTGCACAGCTAGAACTAACACCCAGGGTTTTTGTTGTTGTTGTTCTTTACCCATACTCTCTAGACCCCCAGCTTTTTATATGTTATAGGAAGAAAATAAGATTTGCTAAGGATTCTTGACTTGGGTAGGAGAGGATTTTATCATGTACTGCCTTGAATCACTCATTTCAGTGCTAAACTTAATGAAAGAATGTTAAAATTAATAGAGATTCCACTTGACTATATTTTTTATAATTTACTTTTAAATTCTTCAGTGTGGACACTGGGATAAGTGTATTACATGTGAATTAATCTCTCTCTCAAATATGGTAAACCACTATCTGAAGCACCGAATTGAAAATATTCAATTCAGGGTGCTTAGTTAGTATTTGAAAGATTCATGAGGTGGTTACCATAAATGTTTCGATTATCTTTAAATCTGATCAACAAAGACAACTTAGAATTTTTTTTTTACAATGGTGAAATGGAGTTCGAGATTTATGGATTCTGTACTATTACATGAAAAAAATTAAGAATCTAGTGAACTAGATCTGGAAATCCAGCCACCTTTTGGATATCACTATAGGTGATGTGGACCATTCTGCAAGAAAGACTGTCCTATACTAACTTAAATAATGCTGAGTGTCGCACTAGAAAATCATAGCATCTTTTTCCGCTGAACTTTTGATGCAAAGTGCTGTTGAAAACCAAAAAAAAAAAAAAAAAAACCCAAAAAGCAGAGAGAGTGACTCTGATGGAACTGATTACATAATTGTTTGTGTACCTTATTGCTAATAGATGTTTATGTGTGTGACAGATTTTGGTAGCAAGGCATGGGAGAGGAGACCTGCATGTCTCACCTATCAGAAGGAACCTAAATATCTATTAATGACCAAATTGACTTAGATCTGTTCTTACAACATACTTCCTGAGAATGAACCGAATTAAAAGGTGTAGAAAAGGAGTTTAAAAGAGAGGAAAACATGTTAATATGGTTGATGGGTTCTTCTTGGTAAAGAATGCATTCCTTAGATCGGTTTTGTTTTGAGGATGTTATTTGTTGGATCATCCATCTGTTTCCTGACTTACTGTACCACAGATCCACTTTGAAAGGAAATAATATGCATTCTTTTAGCATTGGGCAGAGCAGATGTCTTAATCTGTTCACCTGCTATAACAAAATACTAGATGGCTTATAAACAACAGAAATTTCCCACAGTTCAAGATCAAGTCCAAGAACAAGGTGCCAGCAGATTTAATGTCTAGATAGGGCCTACTTTCTGGTTCATAAACGGCACCTTCTAGCTCACATAAAAGGAACAAGGGGTCTCTTTCGGGCCTCTTTATAAGGGTACTAATCCCATTCTCATGACATAGTCACCTCCCAAAGGCCCCCACTGCCTAATAATATCACCTTGGGGATTAGGATTTCAACATATGATTTTTGCGGAGATATGCACATTTATACCATAGTAGCAGAGATAATTGGCCCACTCTAGAGTTGATCAGACCTACAACCACGACTACATTGGCAGAGGACACTCACTCCTGAACTTTTGGTCAAAGACATTGACTTGGATTTATTTCATGAGATCTGGCTTTCACAGAACTGCATATTTCACATGAAACTTTTAGAGGCCTAAAAACTCAAGAGCATTTTCTTTAAATTACCAACCCAAAAGCTTCATAAACATATTTTCCACCATAAAATATAATTGCTAGGTACAGCGTAGTCTGTATTATCTAAAACACATTGTTTAGTTGTGTGGTAATCTGAGCTCTCCATCACTGGATTAGCATAATGGCTTTAGCTTGCTTTTGTCTTAGGGTATTGTTTAGCAGGAAAAATTAATATGGTCTGTTTCTACTAATCACAAATTTCATTTTATATTTCTTTGATATGAATTCTTTCATGTGAGTGAAAACTCTAAATCTCTTTTAAAGGGAAAAAAATGTCAGTGAGTCTGTTTAACATATACATAATCTCAAGATTCTAGTAAATTATACAAAATGGGGAAGCTAATATTGTTTGTTTGAGGCTGCTTATTTGTTTGAAGAATTTAATTACAACTCGTTTGGCTTTCAAGCCATGTAAGAAATTCTTCCCTAAGACTAGAGAACATTTTGCAACTAAGGTGTTTGATTCACTAGGCCACTGAGAGAACAAGCTAGATAAAACAACAAGAAAATTCTAGATGCAGGAGCCAAAGAACCAAAGTACTACAGCTTTGTTCTTCCCTATTTTTCCCTATGTTCTTCTTGTGCAAAAGAATTTTGTTTTCCCCAGATGGCTTCCACAGTCATTGCAGAGCAGGGCAACATGATCCTCCAGTAGCCAGGAGAGCAGAGCCCTCAAAATTCTTGCTTCTGGCCAGCTGGAAAGAAAAGGCCTGAATTCACAAGTTAAGCTTCACTTCCCCATCTGCGTACATGTTGATAGCACTGAGGCCAACCTGCTTTCATGTGTGTACTCCCTTTTATTATGCAACAGGAGTGTCCCTGAAAACCTGTGTTTAATTCCCATTTTCATAGATCCCATAGAACGTTTCCCACCGACTTATAATTTCAGAGACGTTTTATCTGAAATTGATCAATTGGTGGTGACTTTTAACTCTCTGCCTTCCAGGTTTTCTGTCAAGAAGTTAATGACATACCAATAAACACAGTGATTTGGAAACCTTTGGCAAATTCTTAAAGTGAATAACCATTCCTTACTTTATATTCAACCATTCGTTCATTCCACAAGCATCTATGGAGTCCCTGTTATGACAGAAAATAAATAAGGCTTGATGTCTACCCGTAGGAGGTTTCTAGTTTCCTGTGGAAGATGTGGTTAGATTTTCAGGTGTAGCTCTGTGTAATTAGTGCCATGAGGCCTGTGTGCACCAGGTGCTGGGAGCAAATGGGGGGGACATCTGACTCATTCTGGACATCCAGGGACAGTGTCCAGGTTTTGTCAGATGAGGAGGAATTAGCCATATGAAGACAGGATGGGAGGGCAGATAGGGCACACTGGCAGGGAGCAGAGAGCTTGTGGAGGCACCAGAGTACGGAGCAGGACATCCTGGAGGAACTCTGAGCTGGTCCATAAAGCTCAGATCAAAGGTGTGCACGAGCAGTTGCTCTCCCACCTTTCTTACTGCGATTGTAATTCTTTGTCTGAAACTACAGGCCTAGCACAGTGTAGTGGTTGACACATGGACTCTGGAGCCAGATGGCCTAGGATCACATCTTGTGTGTGATTTGAGGCAAGTCCTGTTAGCATCTCTGTGCCTGAATTTCCTCATCTATACCATAGGTATTATAATGCTGTTATCTACCTTGAAGGTTTTTGTGAGAGCTTAATCAATTTACAAGACATAGCATGTAGTAAACATTATAAGAGTATCTGGCTTGTTCATGAGACATTTAAACAATGAATTTAAAAATTCTAGAAGTGTTCCTAATGAAAAGCTGACTAACCCTCCAAGTGTAACAATAGAGGAAAAGACTTCACAGTTTTCTAACTCTACTGTGAATGAGAATTACCCGGGGAGTTTATTAAAATGCGGATTTTTGGCCCCACCCTCAGTGAATATAATTCCTAGGTCTTGGCTAGGATCCAGGAATGTGCATTTTAAAAATCACCCACATCAGTTTTCATGCGGATGGTCTCAATCCTTGTGAGACATTGCCTGAGCTTTGCCCTTTTGGAGCGTGTGACCCATAGGGTCTCAGAAGACCTGTGTTCTGGTCCCAGCTCTGCCATGTACTGATTGCGTGACCTTGGACAAATCAGTTAATGCTCTGAGCTTCTATTTCTTTGTCTGTGATCAATATCATTGCATTACTGTGAAAATGGAACAGGATGTGTCTCTGAAAGGCAACCATTGCTAAGTGATTTTGTTATCAAAACTGTTGGTGCCTCAACCTACAGTCTGGACTAGAGAAAGCCTCAAAATCCTGTGGGTAAGGTTATTTTAGGAAGGGGGCTTGCAATCGAAGCTGGACCTCTAGCAGCTTTTCTCCACAGAAACCACCTATCTCTTCTATGGCATCTTGATTTTCCAGCTGATATTCCAGTGCTCAGCAGACATTGATGGGAGTTACTACTTTATTAGACAGCTCTCTTTATAGGAATATTCTACAAATTAAGCCAGAATGAGACTGCCAGTAAGTTTTGCCGTATCATTGTAGACAACTGAGTATGAAAGAGTTAATTAGAAGAGGCTGGTGGGTGGGGAGGGAACAGGAGGGCTGGCTGGCTGAGAATCTGCACTCTTCCCTTCCAGCTGTTTAAGTTAACACTCCCATTTCAACCAACCTGTTACGTGTTTGGCTACAAGTACAAGTTCATTGCCAAAGTGAAAAGACAAGCAAGAGTAGATTTATAAAAAAAAAAAAATAGTAGGAGAGGATTACAGCTGTGTACATCTGTACATTTTTCACCAAGATAGAGTCAACTGAGTGCAAAAACTAGGTGGACATTATCTCCCTAACTTACTCTTCAT
>NW_012134969.1:5344404-5345747 GCF_000956105.1 Propithecus coquereli | reverse complement strand
TATGAATACATCAGAAACAGTAGGGCAGGCTGGCAGGGAAGCAAGATCTTGTCCTTTACCAATTCTAGAAGGTCTGCAAAATCTCACGTGGAATGATCTGGAGGTTCTTTAAGTTCTGATTTAATCCACAACAAGACAATCCTGTAATATTTACAGATTTACTTTTTTTGTTGTCATTCTATTATAAAAACATTTTGATGACTTCTCTTTCCTAGTTAGATCTCTCTGTATATGTAGAGATAAGCCATTTCTATAATGACTTCCAATAGAGGTCTGAAGTCTAATACTACTTGTCAAACTTTCTGAGTCTTAATTTTTGCAAAAAAGGAGTAGTCAGAAGTGGTGTCGTCCAACTCTGAGAACATGCGTCTGGAAACATCAAGCTGCTGGAACATTCTCATTCAGGAAAAGGTGGGTGGGAGGGTGGAGGGAGAGCCCATTTTTTTTTCTTTTAGAAAAGCAAGCCAGCATTCATTTTCAAAGCTTCTACAAAATGGGGAGTATTTAAAGTCTGCTATTGAATTTCAGATGTTTGCCTGTATCAAATGACACTGGAAAAACTCTTCATTTGAAATGTTTAAACACTGAGCAAAGGAAATTTTAAGATGAATGAGATTACCATCTACAAACTCTACAATCTTTCTTATTTTGACATTTGTCCCTTTTTAAGGTTTTCCCCTGCATTTTTACTTTTTTCTAAATTTGTATTTCAGTGTAGTTAACACATCCAGAAAATCTAGTCCATGCTACATCAGATATATCCCAAATTTTAAGTGACAATTCTATGGTGTCCTACTATACCTAAAGTTATCTGAGCTATATCATGTTTGATGGTAGAAATGTTGTGTCTTAGGAATGAAAATTGAATACATAGCTCGTAGACTCCAATTCTGATGGGCAATTTGTAATCTTGCTCATTGGAAATCACAGAGGGATAAATGACAGACTCAGGATACTTCAGGATGGTTTCAATTTAAGCAGTCTTCCATTGTTGTATTAGTGAGCAAAGAGACCAATGTGCCTACCCCTTTCTCTGGCATGGGTAGGTACTATTATTAGCTCAGGCATTTATTCCCCTCATGTTTTTCACAAATATTTTAACTACAGTTTTTTCTTTAACACCTAATATCCCTGAAGTAAGCTGTTTTGTCATCTATTCTAAAATGTTGCTGTGATATTTTCTGCCACAGGGTAAAATTTGTAGAAGATATTTTTATTTGAGACTTAAAAATGTAGTGTTTTAATTTCTGAATTACCAACAAGACCTTATTTAAATGCTGAGGGTTGCATTATGATGAAGCATTAGTCTAGTTGGATGGTTTCCAGATGTATTTTTTAATATT
>NW_012134969.1:5339574-5343214 GCF_000956105.1 Propithecus coquereli | reverse complement strand
TAAGATAAAAATATATTTTGTGCTAGATATAAACATTTGAATGATTCTTTTCTGAAATATGGGTTGCTTCTGATTTAGGAATTTAGCAGCTACCCATAGGGACTTCCTGTGATGGAAGCCAAAATATTTAGGACTAAAAACAAAACAAATCTCAATTGCAAATCTAAGATATATAAAACTGGTTTGGGTCTGTGTTTTATTCTACTTCAATTTTAATAGAATCCAACAAGAAAAAGAGCTGAAATACAAAACTGCCTCTTTGTCTTGAGAGGTAAACACAAAGTACTCTTGCTCTACTTAACCCACAAGGATAAAAGCTAATTATTACTGCCTCTGTAACTGCCTGTTAAGAGAGAAATAGATGCATATCCAAGTGTGTATAGCAACGTACCTGAATGTAAACAAGCCTTACATTAACTCATGCATTTCATAGTTAAAGATTTTGATGTTTTCCATTAAAACATTTAATCATGTATATAATTAATGAAAAATCATAGTTTTGCGATCCTTATTTTTCTTTGAAAATGATATCATTTATCAAACTGAGTGATCAATAGCTAAGGGCAAATTTTTACTTTAAAGGGTTACTTGTGACTTTTCTCCTTTTTTATTTATTGATGTTAAATGTATTCATTACTTTTGTGTTATTTGTCCCCATTAAAACAAACCTTATAAAGGAGACGTAAATCATAAATGTAGCTATGATTATAAAGCTTGACCTATCATTAAAAGCTCTCCAAAATTTCCTGGCGGTATAGATGGATACTTGCTTTGTGTTTTGTTATAGACGATTCACTGGGTTACAATGAGAGGTCTGTGTTAAGAATAATGGAATAATACTCTTATTGTTTATTACTACTTCAGGATGTGTTGTTAGTTACCCCATCCAGTATTTATTAAAACCATACATGATCATATAAGAGGGATCAAGAGCAAAGGATGACTCTTAGAAAAACAGGAGTAGTCCTAGCCGGTGCCCATCTCTCCAGTCTTACTTCCTACTCTCCACACTCCAGCCATTCCTTCTCTGAGATTTTTTTTCCCAAATGTTTCACACCCTCCCTTCCCCTGGTTATTTAATTGTGCTGGTCCCTCTGGCCCCCAACTCCCCCTTTTTTTTTTTTTTCCTGGCCACATACTACTTACTCTTAAGACCTCGGAACAAATGTTCTTTCAGGGTTCCTTTATGATTTTTCTCTGTACTCCCCCTTCTAAGTGCTGTTCTTTATCCCAGCTCTTAGCACAAATTATGATTTTTATTTCTTTAACTGTGAATCTCCCCAGCGAGGCTATAAACTCTGCGATGGCCATCCCTGTCTTGTCCTTCATTCTCTCCCTGGCATTCAGCGCAATGCTTGACCCACCTTAGGTACTTGACTAATGCTTGTTAGAAAGATGGATGGATGGATGGAAAAATACAATGTTCATAAAAAAGGACAGATACTGACCTCATGAGGCAGGATTTTACAGCAGTTTGAGCCAGGAAATTTGTACTTGTTAGGTTCTCAATAGTAAGTACAGGTTTATTATTGACTGATTTATTTGAGTGTCATGCAGAACTGTAAGTGACAGGCAGCAAGTAAAGTATGAAAGTCAAAGTATGAAAGCTGATAATATCAGAGTTATTTCCGTGGCCTAAAATGAAAAAAAAAAGAAAAACCCCCACACACATTGGTTTTAGAAGCTCTCTAAAAATATATTTTTAACATTTAATTTTTTGTAAGTGGTTTTCTTTATTATGTAGTATGTTAAACATCTCTAGAAAAGTGCTGGCAAGTCCTTCAGTCAATTATATGCTCACTGGCAAAGTTTTTCAAAATATTATGGTAGACTTTGGAGCTGCGTGCCATTCAGCAGCTCACATGACATTTCCATGTCAGTACGTTGCTTTTTTTATTGCATTTTGTTCACCCATCACTTGAGTGCTTCTTGCCAGCTTTTGTTCTCAGGATGAAGTAGATTTGAATTTTTGGATGAAAATATGTGAAATGGTACAAGAGCCTAAACGTGTTGTGTAATTTAGAAGTGTGTAGTACAATGAGAAGGAAAGCAGGTTAGAATTAACTTTCTGGGCTCTGTGGCTCTGGGAGGATTTTTGTGTAACTGTTTGTAATGGTTTAAATCTGAACAGCCTTTGTAGATCTGCCAGTGATAGAAGCTCAATCTGATCTTATAAAACTGATCAATACATGTGTATACATGTATATTACATATGCACATACAATGTACATGAATTATGTATACATACAGTATCCATAGATTATGTTTATATAATATCCACAGACTGTGTATATACATGATATACATAAATACGGGCACACGCTTCTCAGCCTTACCCTGGGGAATTTGTACGATCGCCTGCGGAAAGCAAATGTCTGGTGCTCTCTCCTCTTGGATTTCCTAGGATAAAACTGGAAGATTATTACAGTTTGAAGCAGCAGCTGCTGGTGACAGTTTTTCCCCTACAAGGCGGTGGAATGATGCAGACCAATGGTCTAACATTTCCCAAAGCACTATAAAAGAACAAATAAGAATCAGTGAAATGTCATATTGCTTTATGCCTTATTTTGGGAATTTTAGAGATTCTTTGGCAAAGTACTTTTCCCCAGGAGAACCTCTTGACCTAATTTAGTAAGTTCTAACTGAAAGGTCTTGCTGAATGACAGAGTATGTGGTTCAAAAGTGGTGTGTTGTTTCATTTGGGGGTTTTCCTTTTAAAGGTTCCAGAGAAATTCAGATCAATCAAATATGCTTATATTGAAATAAACTGATATTTGGATTTCAATACTAATGGAGCAGAGTCAATATAACTGTACAAACTCTGTTATAATAATCTATAAAATAAGCTCTTCTGAATGAAATTACTGTCTAAAAATATATCAGTTACCAACCCTAAGAATGTTCCTAAAGCAAATCTCAGTAAAAATTAAAATTATTTTACAATTAAAGAATCTTGTCATGTCCAAGTAACTTTAAAAACCTTTGTAAAAGAGAAAACATATTTAGCAATGTGCTTTGAAAAACAAGCAAAGAATGGATAAGGCTGTGATTAAATGCCTCAGCTCATATCCTTATTTTATCCCAAATGCATACTGTATTGAGCTATAGCTCCCCTGGGCTCTTTCAGGAACTAAATATGTAGAAGAATAGTATTATCAAGTTTAAACTTCAGAGGAATTCAGCAATATAAAATATAGCCTTAAACGTGCATGATATTAGTAAAAAAAAAAAATCACAGTGTGGATATTATTAAATTCCTTTATATATTTTCTGCATCCCTATAATAGTAGTAGCAGCACTAGCAGCAGTATTTAGTGCTCTCTTTGTACCAGGCCCTGTTTTCCGTGAGTCACATAGAGTAATCTATTTAATTCCCATAACTTTATAGGTTAGGTACCATTATTATTTCCTAATTTACAGATGAGGGTATTAAGCATAAGGAAGTTAAATAACTTTCTCAAGATCATATAGCTAGTAATTACGTCAGTCGTAGGGTGAGATTTGAACTCAGGCAGTCCAGTTTCAGAGTTTATACTTTAAACAACTGCATTAACCTGTGTCTCACCTGTAGATGAGTCTAATTATGGCCAGTATTAGGATTAAAAATGCAGAGAATGGCTTGGTCAGAGCCCTTAGGAGC
>NW_012134969.1:5336927-5337999 GCF_000956105.1 Propithecus coquereli | reverse complement strand
AAATTTGTAGAAGATATTTTTATTTGAGACTTAAAAATGTAGTGTTTTAATTTCTGAATTACCAACAAGACCTTATTTAAATGCTGAGGGTTGCATTATGATGAAGCATTAGTCTAGTTGGATGGTTTCCAGATGTATTTTTTAATATTAATAAATGCTTCACATTTATTTTTGTCAATAAAATGCCTGTACATGCATTTAAAAATTAAAAAATGCAGGTGGCTTGTAATTAAAAACTATAGTCCTGGATCCCACCTCCAGACTTATTGCCCAGAGAAAATCTTCTAATTCTTTTAACTGTTTCTGTGTTTATATGTTTGATAGTTCCTTTATAGTGCTCTAAATTTATAATATTGGCTGAATGAAGTATGTGTGTGTACATATAAGTGTGTATATAATCACAATTTCTCGATGTATTAAATTTCATGATTATCTGTTGACTTAACCATCTTGACAATGACCTAGCTTGTTTGTACCATTATCTCCCCACTTCCAACATACTCTCATTTTTAGTTCTTCTCTTGTTACCACTCTACCTTTAAATAATATACTCTTTCCTTTATTTCTGTCTCATCAACTATACATAATACCTAATGATTTCTTTGTAAGATGAGAATATTACCATCTTTGTGCTGCTATAACAAAATACCTGATCCTGGGTAATTTATAAAGAACAGAAATTTGTTTGTCACAGTTCTGAAGGCTGGGAAGTCCCAGATCAAGGTGCTAGCAGGTTCAGTGTCTGGTGAAGTCCTGTGCCACAGATGGCATCTTTTCGTAGCAGCAACCTCACATGGAAGAGGAGGAAGGCCAAAAAGGGATGATTGCTATATCCTCACATGACAGAAGAGTGGATGAGCCAAAAGGATCTAAGCTAGTTCCCTCTAGCTGCTTTAAAATGCACTGATTCATTCACAAGGATGGAGGCCTCATGACTTACTTCCCCAAAATACTGTATCTCTTAATACCAACAAACACATAAATTTTGGCAGACACATTCAGACCACAGCAATTACCCTTTTTATTACTACAACAACTTTCCAGTTTCTCTCATGTTTGCTTTTAATTTTAT
>NW_012134969.1:5334239-5335202 GCF_000956105.1 Propithecus coquereli | reverse complement strand
CTATTTCATGTATATAACTTGATGAGTTTAAAGTTTATACCCATGAAACCACCACAATCTATGCCAAAACATATTAATTGCCTCCAGTAGTTTCCTACTTATTTTGTGATAAGAACATTTAACATAAGATCTAGCAAATTTTTAAGTATGTAAAATATTATCTTTAACCATAGGCACTATACTGTGCAGTAGATTTCTAGGACTTATCTTTCATAACTGAAACTTTCTACCCTTTGACTAATACTTCCACATTTTGCCATTCCCCTCGCCCCAGCAACCACCATTCTACTATCTACTTCTGTGAGTTTGACTATTTTAGATTCCTCACTTAAGTAGTATTATGTAGCATTTGTCCTCCTGTGTCTGGCTTATTTCGCCCAACATAATGCCTTCTAGGTTCACCATGTTGTTGCATATGAAAGAATTTCCTTCTTTTTTAAAGAATATAAACATCTTTTTTAATATTCCATTGTATGTGTATACCACATTTTATTGATCCATTTATCTGTCTACAGATATTTAGGTTGTTTCTATGTCTTGGCTATTGTGAATAATGCTGCAATGAACATGAAAGTGCAGAAATCTTTGAGGTCTGGATTTCAATTTCTTTGGATATATACTGAGAAGTGGGATTGTGACTATCCAGTGGTAGTTTTATTTTTAACTTTGAGGAATCTCCATAGATTTCCACAGTGGCTACACCAATTTACATTCCCACCAACAGCGTATAAAGATTCCCTTTTCTCTGCATCTTCACCAACATTTGTTATTTTCTTTTTAGTTAAAGCCAATTTAACAGATGTGAGGTAATCTCTCATTCTGGTTTTGATTTGCAGTTCCTGGTTAGTGCTGTTGAGTACCTTTTCATATACCTGTATGTCTTCTTTGGAGAAATGTCTATTCAGTTTCTTTGCCTATTTTTTAATTGGATTGTTTTTTTCCTGCTATTGAGTTGTAGGAATT
>NW_012134969.1:5306474-5323100 GCF_000956105.1 Propithecus coquereli | reverse complement strand
GTACTTCTCGATGTTGTGGAATAATTTCTGCAGGGTAGGCACCAGTTCTTCTTTGTAGGTCTGGTAAAATTCGGGTATGAAACCATCTTGTACAGGACTTTTCTTTTTAGGAATGTTTTTTATTGCTGTTTCAATTTCAGTCCTTGATATTGGTCTGTTCAGGAATTCTATTTCTTCCTGGTTCTCACTCATTTTTACAGGGCAGTTTTTCCAGGTATAATATTCCTGGAAGGCAATTTTTTTTTTCTTTCAGCACTTTGAATATATCATCCCACTCTCTTCTGGTGTATAATATTTTTGTTGAAAAATCTGCTAAAAGTCTTACGGAAGTTTACTTGTATGTGATGAGTTGCTTTCCTCTTGTTGCTTTCAAAATTCTGTCTTTGACTTGTAATGATTATAATTTGTCTCTTAGACTTTTTTAAGTTCTCTTCATTTCATGAATCCAGATGTCTATTTCCCCTCTTCAGATTTAAGAAGTGTTCAGCCATTATTTCTTTAAATAAGCTTTCTGCTCCTTTCTTTTTCTCCTCTTCTTAATGTCTCATAATGTATATATTAGTTTTCTTGATGATGTCTTACAGGTCTAACAGGATTTCTTTACACTTTATTATTTTTTTTCTGCTCCTCTGACTAAATAATTTGAAATAACATGTCTGAGTTTTTTGATTCTTTCTTCAGCTCGCTTGAGTCAGCTATTGAAGCTATTTAATTTTTCAGTGTAGTCATTATAATTTCAGCTCCAGAATTTTTTTGGTTCTTTATGGTTTCTATCTTTTTGTTGAACTTCTTTTGTTCATTTTTTGTTTTCCTGATTACATTTAGTTGTTTATCTGTGTTCCCTTTTAGCTCACTGAACTTCTTTAAGTGATTGTTTTGAATTATTTGTCAGATGATTGATAGATCTCCTTTTCTTTAGGGTTGGTTACTTGAGCTTTATTTTATCTTTTTGGTGGTATCATGTTTTCCTGATTCTTTGTGATTCTGTAGCCTTGTGTTGGTGTCTGTGCATGTGAAAAAGCCATCACCTCTTTCAGTCTTTATAGACTGGATTTGGTAGGGAAAGCCCATCACCAGTCACCCTGGCAAGAAATTCTGAGCAGGCCACTTGGCAGGGTTCAGGGACTGTGGGTAGAAAAGTCTAGTGCCAGGATCTGTGTATGTGTGGATATTGACCTTTATTATTTATTTATCTAATGGCATCCCCTGTTGTTTTAGGATATAGTTATGGCTATTACTGATGATGTTACTATAATACTAAATTGCTCTTGCTTACCTATAACCATGGTATAGTTATCAAAACTGAGAAATTAACACTGATACAATTAGCTACAGCCTATACTTTATTATTTTTTTTAAATCAGTTTTTAAGCTCTGTTTTTTGTCTATTACAGGATCTAGCCTAGGATACCACAGGGATATTTCTTTAATTTCCACCAATCTGTGGCAATTTCAGTTTTTGCTTGATTTTCATGACCTTGACAGTTTTGGAAGAATACTGGTCAGATATTTTGTGGAATATTCTTCAATTTTTGTTTAAATGATGTTTTGTCACAGTTAGACTAGGGTTGTGGATTCTAGGGAAGAATACCACATAGGTGAAGTGAATTTATCATATCAAAGGTATATGATATCAACATGATTTTCAGTGGTGATATGAACCTTGATCACTTGATTAAGGTAGCCTATGCCAAGTTTCTCCACAATTACTATTTTCGTTTTCTATATTATACTAGTGTCAAGAAAGTCACGAAGTCTAGTGTTCAGTCAAGGGGAGAGAAATTAAGTTTTTCTCCTGGGTGGAAGAATATCAAAGAATTTTAGACCTATGTTAAAACCACCACAGTAATTAATAAATATGTTAGTGGGACTACTTTGAGTCTGTTTAACTATCTGTTCCACACTAAAGTGTTGCTTACTTATTTTAGTATTCATCATTATATTTTGCCCATAGCAGTTACTACTGGATGTTCTAAATATTGTTTTCCTCATTCCTTTTGTATTTTTTAAAATTTGGAATTCTACAAGGAAGATATTTGTCTTTACTCACCCATTTACATATTATTTATTCAATTGTTTATTTTCATATTTTTGGACTCATGGATATTTATTTTATTCTTTGGGTTATATGGCCCAATATTATCTTTATTTCTCAAATTGTTCTTGCTTTGGCCATTGGGAGCTCTTTCATGTTGGCTCCTGTGACTTTTGATGCACCCAATCATAGTTTTTATTAACATCACCATTTTTAACACTTCCATGCTTTCTGTCACCATAAGATGCTCCAGGCTCAGTCATAATAGAGGTTAAACTAACCCACAGAGTGGAAAAATCAGTAATTTCATAAATATTTATTGAGTATTAAAACTATGCTAAATGCTATGGAGAACAATGAAGTTTAAGATATTTCTGCCTTCAAGGATCCTATAATCTACTTTTCAGAGATAAACTAATGAAAGCTAATGAAAAACACACAGCAGTGCAAAATTAAATCACTAAGGGCTGGAGAAGCTCTCAGAAGAGGAAACAAATAATATTGAGCTTTATATGTTAAGAAAGGAGATCCAGGGAAATGTATATGGTTTAGTCAGGTGAAATGAAAAGGAAAAGACATAAGTGCAGGGATTGTTATTATGGGGTATGAGAAGTCATAAGAGACAAAAAAAATCATCTTAGATGAAATGGACAATTTTGTAAAATAAAATTTGCTAAAAATGATATAAGAAGAAATAGAATGGGAATAGCTCTGAATTTGTTAAATTAATTTATAATCTAAAGCTTTTCCACAAAGAACACTTCCAGATGATTTCACTAATGAATTCTTTCAAACATTTAAGGAAGTAATACTTATCTTAAGCAAATACAGAAAATAGAGGTGGCTAGAACACTTACCAAGTCATTGTTTGAAACCTTTATAATCCAAATAGCAACCTTTATAACCTGATAGGACACTATAAAAAAATTACATGCTGATATTCCTCATGATCATAGACACAAAAATGTTTAACACCCAATTAGGAATTAATCTCTACAGTGACATATAAAAGGAATAATACATCATGACCAAACTGAATTTATTCCAGGTATGTATATATTCTTTAATATTCAAAATCAATCTGCGTTGATAAAAGATAGAATCTAATGATTATCTCAACAGATGCAGAGATAGCATTTGATAAAATTTAGCACCTAATCATGATGGAAAATCCTAGTCAAACTAGGAATAAAAGGTATCTTCCTTGATCTATGAAAAACCTTCAACTAATAATGTTTACAAGGAAAGCTTTCCTTCTAAATCAGGAAAAAAGGTGTGGGTGTCCACTTTGACCAATTTTATTCAGTATTGTACTGGAGGTCATAGCCAATGCAATATGGCCACTAACAGAAATAAAAAGCATACAGATTAGAAAGGAAGAAGTAATAAAATTGTCTCTATTTGCAAACAAATAGAAAATTTATATAAAAAAAGTATATATATAGATAGATAGAATCCCTAGGAATCCAAAAAAGATCTATTTCAACTTAGCAAAAATGTATTGAATTTAGCAAGGTCTCAGGATACAAGTCAATATAAAATATCAATTCTATTTCTATACACTAAGAAACAATTGGAAAATGGAATTACAAATAATACCACTTAGGACAGTATTAAAACCATGAAATAATGTGATTAAAGAACCATAAGACTTGTTTTACACTGAAAATTATAAAAGATTTCTATGAAAAATTAAATAAGACCTAAATAAATGGGGAGATTAACCATGTTTTATAATGGAAGACTCTGTATTAAGATGTTGATTTGGCCGGGCATAGTGGATCACACCTGTAATCCCAGCACTTTGGGAGGCCGAGGCGGGAGGACTGCTTGAGCTCAGGAGTTCAAGATCAGCCTGAGCAACACAGACCCTGTCTCCACCAAAAAAAAAAAAATTAGCCAGGTGTGGTGGTACAAGCCTATAGTCCCAGTCACCACTCAGGAGGCTGAGGCAGGAGGATCGCTTGAGCCCAGGAGTTTGAAGCGGCAGTAAACTACAATGACAACACTGCACTCTAGTCTGGGCAATAGAGCAAGACCCATCCCCAAAACAAAGAAAGAAAGAAAGAAGATGTGATTTTTCCCAAAATAATGTGTATGTTGAACACAGTCCCAAAAGGTTTTTGAAGTTTTTTTTTTTTTTTTTTTTGGGGGGGTTTATAAGTAGTCTCTAAAGTTTATATAGAATTACAAGGACTAAAATGTTTCAAACCATTTTTGAAAAAAGAATGACAATGCTGGGGAACTAACACCCCCTGATTTCAAGACTTACTATAAAAGCATCAATAATCGAGAAAATATGATATTAGATAAGGATAGACAAATAGATCAATGGAACAGAATAGATTGTCAGCAGATAGACACCACTTACCCAGTCAATTGATTTTTAATGAAGGCACCAAAGTAATTTTATGAGATAAAGGTTAAGAAATGGAACCAATTGTATTGATTGAAACAAAGTGAAATTTAATACCTTCCTCATACCATGCACAAAAATTAATTGAAGATGTATCAGACTTTCACATAAAAGTAAAAACTATAAGCTTTCTAGAAAAAAGTGTAGTAGAAAAGTGGTAATTGTTTCTTAGGATACCAAAAGCACTGATGTTGTAGGAAAAAGTCGGTAAATTTGACTTAAAAATTAAAAACTCTTTATTAAAGATATTGTTGATAGGCAAGACATAGAGGGGAAATAATTTGCAATGCATTTATATGAAAAAGGAATTCAATCTAGAATATATAAAGGACTTTTACAACTCAAAAAATACAAATAAAACCCCTCTCCCAATAAGCAAATTATTTAAACAGAATCTTCATAAAAGAAGGTATAAGAATGCTCAGTAAAAATTTGAATAGGTAATAATGACATCATTAATCATGAGGTAAATGCAAATTTAAGTACCACTTCACATCCATTGGAACACGTCCTCAGTCCTCTTATTTGTACATCAAATACTGGTGAGGATGTGGGAATACTGAAACTCTCGTACAGTGCTGGTGAGAGTGTAAAATATTACAGGCTTTTTTGGAGAACTGGTGGTTTCTTATAAACTTAAGCATGTACCTGCATTGTGCCCCCAGTAATCTTATACCTAACTATTTACTTGAGAAAAATGAAAATATATATAGCCTTGCATAAGAATATAAAACTGTGTATAAGAATTTTCATAATAGCTTTGTTTATAATAACCAAATACTGGGTCAATCCAAATGTTCATCAACAGGAGAATGGATAATAAGTTATAGTGTATTCATACAATGAAATAACTCCTCGTGATAGGATACCACCCATTTATACAATGAAATAATTCTTATGAATTAACTACTGGTAGATTTAACAAGAATAAATCATAATCTTTTTGTTGAGCAAAAGAAGCCAGACATAAAAGAATATATGCTGTGTGACTCTCTATATATGAAATTCAAGTACAGGCAAAGCCATCTGTGGGGACAGAAATCAGAACTTTATGTTTGGGAATGCTTGACTAGAAACAATCTTTCTGGGGTGATGGAAGTGCTTTTTATCTTGACTGTTGTGCATGGTACTTGCGAGTGTGCATTTGACAAAGCTCATTGAACTGTACACTTAAAATCAGTATTTCACTGTATATCATACCCCAGTTGAAAAATAAAAAATTAAAGACATAGTCTTTGATAATCTCTACTGATCTCTGGGGAAATATTTATCAAACCTTGGGTTTTCAGTATTCATAAATATAGGAAGGAATGTGACATTTCTCAAATTCGGCATTTCTCAAAGCCAATTTACTATCATTTTCCACTGCCTAGGCATGCAGGCACATACCAGCTCCCCACCTGAATTTCCAAATTCTGTCAGTGTTCTTACAATCTCCCCCAGACCCAGCCTCAAAATATACTTACAATCTTTGACTACTTTTCTTTCATTATTGATTTCATCTGATTGATGTAATTTATTTTACTCTCTACTTTTTCTTCCATCCACCCCTACCTTTATGTTTTCACTTCTATTTCTTAATTCACTTTAGCAATAGCTCCATCCTTTATTTTAATTCTAAACTTTGATGCCACCCTCATCTTCAAAATCACACTCCTAATCAAAATGTTACAAAAAATACTTCTGATAGCTCTGAGACAGTCTATGAAATTTCAGATGTTACTCTGAAATTCACTTTAGTCTTATTCTCCACCTCCATAAAATCTCTACTCCAGTCACCAAGGATGTTATGATTTGTCTCACCTCTACCTCTTTGTTCATTATTGTGAAATAATATATTTGCCATCTTACAGTTTTCACGTTTATTTGTACCTTTTTTGAAGGTACCTGTAATTGTAAACAATAAGAAGTTAGTTGGGGAATTGCTACTTTTTTTTTCGGTTATATGAAGACACTGCTGGTGGGGCTTTATCACATTTACTCAATTGTTTAAGTATGTGTTTAGCACTCGTCATATGCCAGGCACAGTACTAGGAGCTGTAGGTTTGCATACACGATGAACATGGTCCCTGGCTAGACAGAACTTGAAGCCTATCATATTAGAGAGGAATTTGAAAAATAATTGTAACTCAGTATGATGAGCACTATGGGGGGTGGTTATTATCTATGGGTCTATGTATTAGTTAATTCCGATTATTGTGATGGTTGCCTTTGGGGGTTTACTGGATTAAGGGATACCCAGATTAATAAGCATTAATTAATTAAGGCATTAATCATGGTGTTTCAGTAGGCACTGAGCTTATTCCTCTTCTGCTGAAGGGGAAGCCTGGGTTGCTTTACATTTGATTAGAATGATTGGGCTGCCCTAGGTGTGTCTGTGAAGGCGTTTCTGGAGGAGATTGGCATTTGAGTACATGGACTGAGTGCGGAAGATCTTCCCTGAACATGAGCAGGCACCATCCACTCAGCTGGGGGCCCAGATGGAAAAAGAAGGTGGAGAAAGGGTGAATTCTTATTCTCTGTCCCCGAGCCAAGATTCCCTTTTTCATCTGCCCTTGGATGTCAGAACTCCAGGTTCTCTGGTCTTTGGGCTCTGGGACTTGCACCAGCAGCTCCTCAGGCTCTCAGGCCTTTGGCCTTGGATTGAGAGCTACACCACCTACTTTCTTGGTTCTAATGCCTTTGGACATGGACTGTGCCATGCTACCAGCTTCCCTGGTTTGCCAGCTTGCAAATGGCCTGTCCTGGGACCTCTCAGCCTCCATGATCAAGTGAGCCAGTTCCCCTAATAAATCCCTTCTCTCTCTCTCTCTCTCTCTTTATATATATATATATATACACACACACACACACACACACACACACACACTGTCAGTTCTATCTCATTAGAGAACCCTGACTAAAAACAGTCAAGGTTTTCCAGAGAAACAGAACTAATAAGGTAGAGGCTGTGTATTTTAAGAGATTTATTTTAAGGAATTAGCTCATGCAGTTATGGAGACTAGCAAGTCCAAAATCTGCAGGGCAAGACAGCAGGCTGGAGATCCATGGAAAAGCCAATATTGCAGCTCAAGTAATGAAGACAGTCTGGAGAACAGAATTTCCTCTTTCTTGAGTGACCTCAGTCGGTTTTCTCCTAAGGACTTCAACTGATTAGATAAGGCCCACCCCCATTATGGAAGATAATCTGCTTCGCTCAGTGTCTACTGATTTAAATGCTAATTTTATCTAAAAAATACCTCCAAAAAAACATCCAGACTAGTATTTAGCCCAATATCTGGGTACTGAGGCCTAGCCAAGTTGACATGTAATCATTACAATATTAAAGAAAAATTTGATGCACAATAAAGTTTTAAAATGTTTGAATAAGAAACAATATATGAATTGGGGAGGACTAGACTGAAAGAGGTTTAGTTTTCCAGTGACAAAATGTCAGAGGCAAATATTTACTGGGAAAATACAGAAGCAAAATAAAGCAATTATTTGACTAGTTTGCAATTACACATTGTCTTTGTAGATAACTTCTTGGGAAGTCTCTAGTCACTTAATTATATATTAGTTGGCTACTTATGATTGGCTGGGGTTAAGTTTTAATTCTAACATAAGCGTTTATCCAAAATGACCCATGTTAAGTTTTGCTTCTATTTGCAATTTAAGCAAGATTAAGGCTATTTTTAAGGCCTTTGGTTTTGTTTGCTCAGGAAGTTTTCAGGCCTGGCCCCTGTGTTAATTTTGCTTTAACAAGAGTTAGGAGTCAGGACATGGCTTAGCTGGGACCTTCAGCTCTGGGTCTCTCACAGGCTTCACTCAAGGTGTTGGCCAGGCCTGTAGTCATCTCAGCTGGAGAGGATCTGCAGTAACTCTGCTCAATTGGGGCAGGATATATTTCCAAGTTCTCTCACTGGTTGGCAGGATTCAGTTCTCTATAGGCTGATGGACTGAGAGCCTCAGTTTCTTGCTGCCTATTCACTTGGAAACTTCTCTCAGTTCTTCCCCAAATGTGCCTCTTCATAGGGTGGCTCACCAAGTGGCAGCTGATATCAACAGAGCAAGAGGGCAAGAGTGATGTCATTTCCCATCATATTTGTCATGGGTGACACTCTATGAACATATGATGCACCCTTACTTGACCTTCACTATAATATATTGAGCCGACTATTTCTATTTGAGCCACAGGTTTTGGTCAGAAATAGTGTGTTTTGAAATTAGAAAGGATGATGGGAACAGATATTCCTGGTAAGGAACTTAGATCTGATCCTTGAGAAAATAGGGAGCCCTTTGGAGATTTTGGTAGTGGATATATGTAGAGTGGCATTTTAAAAACTATTTATGCATTCACTAACTTTATGCTCAAATATGTATCACCATTATAGTCTGAGAAGATGATAGATCTTTGGACTCTTTTCAGGATGAACTACAAGAAGGAAAACCAGCTAGAAATTTACAGTAGCACACGAAATGTGATGTCATGAGTGGGAATGAATGGAAAAAGTGGATAGGCTTTCAGAGAAAGGGATAGAGTGAGAAGGGAACCATCGCTTTGCAGGTCCACTGTGTCTTAGTCCCTTTGCACTGCAATAGCAAAATACCATAGACTGGGTAATTTATAAAGAATAGAAATGTATTTATTTTCCTCACAGTTCTGGAGGCTAGGAAATCCAAAATCAAGGCACCAGCAGGTTCAGTTGTCTGGTAAGGGCTGCTCTTTTTTTTCAAAACAGCTTCTCTGGAGGGGAAGAATTCTGTGCCCTCACGTGGTGGGAGGCAGAAGGACCAGCTACCCAAACACTGTAGGAAGCCCCTTTTATAAGGGCCTTAATCCCTTTCATGAGGGAGGAGCCCTCATGGCCTAATCATCTCTTAAAGGCTCCGCCTCTTCATATTTAATAGTGTCACATTGGCAACACCTGAATTTTGGAGAAGACATTCAAACCGTAGCATTCCACCCCTGCCACTCCCCCCGCAAATTCATGCTCTCCTCACATGTGAAGTGCATTCGTTCCATCCCAATATCCCAGAGTCTTAACTTGTTCCAACATCAACGCAAAAGACTGAAGTCCAGAGTCTCATCTAAATCATATATGGGTGAGATTCAAGGCACAGTTCATCCTGAGACAAATTTTTCTCCCACTGTGAATCTGTGAAATTAAAGAAGATATGTACTTCTAAAATACAGTGGTGGGGCAGACATTTCAGTTTCAAAAGGGAAAGATAGGAAAGAAGGGGTGACAGATCCCAAGTAGGTCTAAAACCCAACAGGGCAAACAACATTACATGTTGAAGTCTTGAAAATGATCTTTGACTCCATGTCCTGCCTTCCAGAGACACTGGGGTGAGGGTTGGGTCCCCCAAGGCTCCACGGGATCCCACCACCATGGCTTTGCTGGGCACAGCCCATGAAGCAGCTTATTTTGGAGTCTGGTCCCCATAGCTTTCCCAGGCTGGAGTTGCATGCTGGTGGCTCTGCAGTTATGGCGTCTTGGGGCTAGACCTGCCCCCATGGCTCCACTAAGCATTGCCCCAATCCCCCAGTTCTACTGCATTGCCCTAGTGGGGGCTCTCCATGTGGCCCCACCCCTGCAGCAAGTGTCTGCTTAGGCCCCAAGGCTATCTGAGACATCTTTTGAAATCTAGGTGGAGATAACCATGTCTCCATAGCTTTCATACTCTGCATGCCTGTAGGATTAGCACCACATGGATGCTGCTGAGGTTTACAACTTTTGCCTTCTAGAGTGCTGGCTCAAGCTACACCTGAGCCCACTTGAGCCACAGCTGGGTGGCTGAGCAGTGCTATGCTAGGATGAGGGGAGCAGAGACTTGAGGCAGTCCTGGGCAGTGAGCCCCGAAGTCCCATGGGTGCTCTGGGCCCCTCTCTCGAAACCATTCTGCACTCAAAGTCCTGGCACTGTGGACCTGTGAGGGGGGACAGCCTCAAAGATCTCCACAGTGCCTTCAGGGTCATTCTCCCACTGTCTTGAAGAATAGCACCTGACTTCCTTCTATCCATACCAATCTACTCATCGAACAGTCATTTGGCCACGCCCTTGGCTTCCTTTTATAAACACACTTTTTTATTCACTACTTGGCCAGGCTGAGAGTTTTCCAGATCTTTATACATTCTGCTTCTCTTTTAGTTATAAACTCCCAACTTTAAATCATTTATCATCTCACATTTTACTATAAGCAGTTAAGAGAAGCACCACAGCACCCTGAATGTTTCGCTGCTTAGAGATTTATTCCACCAAACATTCTAGTTCATTGCTCTTAAGTTCTGCCTTCCACAAAGTCCTAGGATAGGAAATAATTCAGCCAAGTTCTTTGCTACTTTATAACAAGAATGGCCTTTCCTCCAGCTTCCAGAACTTTGGTCCTCATTTCCTTGTGAGACCTCAATAGTGTAGTCTTCATTATGCATGTTTCTACCAACATTCTGCTCACAGCCACTTAAGTAATCTGTAAGAAGAATCAGGATTTCTGTACAGCTTTCCTCTTCTTTTGAGCCTCCACCAGAGTTGCCCATAATGCTCAGTTCATGGCGATACAGGCTTTTTCCAGCATTCCCTTCAAATTCATTCCAGGCTCTACCCATTACCCAGTTCTAAATCCACTTCCACATTTTTAGGTATTTGTTATAGCATAGCCCCATTCCTCTGGTACCAATTTCTGTCTTTGGTGCTGCTGCAACAAAATACTGCAGACTGGGTAATTTACAAAAAATAGAAATTTATCTTCTCACAGTTCTGGAGGCTAGGGAGTCCAAGATCAAGGCGCTGGCAAGATCAGTCGTCTGGTGAGGGCTACTCTCTGCTTCCAAGGTGGTTTGTCTGGAGGGGAGGAAAGCTGTGCCCCCATGCGATGGGCGGCAAAAGGGCCAGCTACGCCAATCCTGCCTGAAGCTTCTTTTATAAGGGCCTTAATCCCATTCGTGAGGGAAGAGTCCTCATGGCCTAATCATCTCTTAAAGGCTCCACCTCTGAACACTAGCACATTGGCAACACCTGAATTTCGGAGGGGACACATGCAAACCATAGAACTCTCCTTAAGCAGACCTCTCAGGGCTGGGAGGCAGGGAGGGAGTGAGAGAATTCAAGCCACTGTGTGCTTTTAGCTACTCTGTGTAGTATTAATACAACATAGTATGGGTCTGACAAGGACAAAGTAGCATGGCTTAGTGGGCCCTTGAAAAAGGAACATATTCAGAGAGACTGTATGTTAAATCCATAAATGATGAGATTCCTGCCAAGCTTCTTTTGAATTAAATAAAGTCCGGAATGTGGGGGAAATAGGACTGTTCATTAGTATGATAAGACATTTCCAAATGAATGATACAAAATCAAACAGTGTTTGTTTTCACTGCTTCTAGAGAATCACAGCTACCAACAGTACAGTACTTCTTTCCATTAAGCTTTCCAGAGTGAAAGGGCATATGGTTTCTGTCCGCAGTGACAGACATATTTTCTCGAACAATGCCCAGGAAAGGTTGCATTGGAGATTTGAGTCCCAAGCCCTATGATTTAAATTTGAGGTTAAGTTTAAAATTGGCATGTCTAGAGCTTGCCAAGTTCCATTAAAAGCCATGGTATCATTTTGGATTACAGTTGAACAGAACAGGACACTGTGGGGTAGAGTACCTCTCTTGGTAGCGAAACATGAATTTTCTTCTTTGTATCATTCCCTGGCTTTGTTATTATATTAGGTATCTGCTTTCACATCAGACCCTGGAAAAAATGTCTAATTTCATAGACCTATTTTTTTCCTGAAGTTCCTCATTTTCTGGCTTTTCAATTATTATCAGAGGATTTCTGTAAAAGCCTAATCATGTGTGTTTGTTTAGTCATAGTTGGTATTAAATGCTCCCTTTCTCACTAAAGCCTTTTTGGTTCCCTTCACCCCCAAGAGACAGGATCTCCAACTCCTCTGAAGTTTCAGAGCACTTTTCCCCTAGGTGATGTTACCCGTGATCTGTTATACAACAGTCCTTAATATTCATAACATTCAGTGAGTTCTTACTATGTGCGCACATACCTTATTTAATCTTCAAAACAACCTCTGAGGGAAGTATATTGTGCAGATGAGGAAGCTGAGGTTATAGAGTTTGAGTACCTTGCCTAAGGCCGTACAGCCACTAAGGAATGAATCAGGAACACCCCCAGGCAGTCTGGTTCCAGATCCCATTCTTGCAAACAGTTACCGGTATCACCTTCTTACCGTTTTTTGACATCCCAGTTGTATTCCACTACATGACACTGAGATGCTTAACTAAAAGACTATCTTGCTTATTTAGGTGTTACTGGAATTTTCCGACTTACTGATTGATTCATAAGTATCCAATAAATAGTGGCTCAGTGAATGCTTAGAAATTACCATTGGAATTTTATGGCAAAGGGGTCTGCTAGTTTAGGCATTTAACCTGAAACTTTGTTTTTGAGCTAGTGGCTAGTATATGAGGTTTTAAGGAAAGTTTCTATTCATTTTGCATTCCTGTCACTTAGGTTTGATTCTATGGTCCAAATGTTCTTTCCCTAGTTTTTTGTCAAGCTCTCCTTTCTTCTTTTGTGCAGAGATAAACTAACTCTGTTTTTCTCTGTTCTTTTTTCTTTTTTCCCCAGGTAATTATCCTAGGCTTTGGTTCCATAGAACTTGAATCATTTTCCCCTGTTTCTTTATTCATGACTGAAGTTCCTGTTGCCAAAAATAAAATAAAATTAAAATTTTATTTTAATTTAATAAAAATTTAAAAAGTTATACATGACCTTCCTGGCTCCATCATTTTCTAGCCTTTCTGAGCGTACTTCCCAAGTGTAGTGTGGCCATGAGCTAAAAGTTGTATGACTCAGACAAAAGTCTATGGCATTAACAGCTGGCATTTTGAGGGAAATGTTGAGGTGCTTAGTCAGTGGGCAGTGACCCTGATATGCAATGTGAGAGTTGGGGCTGGGACAGCTGGTGGGGGGTAAACCGAGGCACTCTCTGTGTTGATACCGACACCATCAGAAACACGGAGAAAATTGACTAAAACTGAGAATAGAAACTCACATAGAGCCCTCAGTCACCCTCAGCCATTAAGATGGATGTAGCCACAAGAAGGTACAGTAATCACTCCGTGACAGCCACAGAGGCTGTGGGCTTGGTTCCTAATTGCATCCAGAAAACTAAGTTTTCCCTTTCATGGGGACAGCAGAGGACCTCTGGGTCACGTGAGGGGCTGGAGGAAGATGAGAGGTTTGCATCACCCGTCTTATTGTAGTACTGCACACAAATGCACACCATGACACAGGGCAGCCCCTTGGTTTCCAGCAAGTTCTCTCTCTCTGTGTAAGGAAGAAAGGTGCAAGAAAAAGTGCACTACTTAAAGCTGGGTGTCTGCGGACCTGATTGAGTAAGACGATATTTAATATAGAACAAAAGCAAATTAGGAAAGACAATTTCTTAATTTAGTAATATTTGAATTAATTTGGTGTGTTGCAGTGTTATCTGTTCTCTTGTCAATTCTGTTTGTGAAATGTTTTTCTAAATCGCCTGGAGTGAAACGAGGGAAAGTACCTGCTCTGAGGCCTTTGGGCTTTGGCAGATGCAGTTTCCAAGCCTGAGCTCAGCAGTCTGTGCCTTCGTTTTCTCATCTGTAGAACGGAGCCAGTACTTTCCAGATGCAGGGCTGTTCAGATTAGAGATCCCATGTTTACAAAGCCCCTTGCACCTGGTAGGCCCTCAGTAAATACTGTCACTGCCTTTGTGTTCATACCCTGCCCACACTCCTTCTGTCCTCACCTTGTTAGATAAGAGGAAAAGCAGAAGTTTGCTTCATTGTAAAATATTCCTGACTTTTAGAAATTTCTAAATACAGTGCTGAAGGGTTACTGTCCCACTCTGGCATTTATGAATAACAAGATTTGGGGTACAAAATTAATAGAAATTAATACCATCAGGCTAATAATACCTGCCGGTGCTAATACAGCACTTTCTGACCACGATGGCTGGGCCAGGCAGTAATGGTGCCTTGGACATTTCCTAATGGTGTGCTTCTCTTTGCTTTCCAGAAGCCTCTGGTATGTCAGAGCCACACTCTCTTCCATGGGACTTCCTCTGTGAACAGCTTCCATTTAAAAGACTTCTATGAATATATTGTTTCAATCAAGTCCCTGAAGAACGTCCTCTGAGCTGTTGGCAATTTCAAGGTTTGTGTTAGTTTATCCATTTTCCTTACTGAGAATATTAACTTTGAGGGATATTTTTTAAATGGATAATAGTCATACTCTATTTCAATTAGAACTCTGGAAGTAGGTTTTGCACATGTTATACCTTCTAATTTCATTGAACGACATAAATGAAATGAAATATCTTCTCGTATTTATTTGTGTATACTCTATGGAATATTATAAGGACATTAGAAATAAAATGTACCCTACATTGGTTTAAAACAAATTTTATTTCTGTGTTCATAAATTCTAACTGAATAGATTCAATAAATTTGTATCAAGTATCTACATATATCAGATTTTGTTAAGTACTTTCAATTATTTAAGACCTTGTAGATAAATTATATTTGAAATGTGGATAGATTATATTTTGAAATATTGAAAATCAAAACTGCATCTGTCAATATCAACTAGTATTGTCATTATTATGACATTTTTCAAATTATAAAAATGAGTGGCCAGAATGTTTTCATTTAGTTCTACCAGGGGGTACTCACCGTATGATTTATAAATGATAGAATAGGGTTTGTAGTGTATATTAAAAGTTTGAAAAATTGCTAACAATATTGTTGCTTACTCAAGGAAAAAGCTTGCTGGCAGAGCAAGCATTTCATTTTGGAAGTACATGTTTGCTGTTGAGATAGCACCAAGTAAAACACTTTTATTTTGAAGGTACTTTCTGACAAACCTAACCAAAGGCATCGTTAATAGCTGGGAAAAGAAACAGGGTGTAGGTTAAAGCTTGGTACATTGAGTGGACGAAAACTAAATGAAGAGCAAAGGAGAAGGAACACAGTACTTTCTAGCTTGACACATCTTCTCCCACAGGCATTTATTTCATTTGGTGGTACTTTTATTCTGTCCATGGTGACAAATGCTTTCTCCCTTAATAGCCCTTTACTGCAGTTTTAGTTGTTTTTTTTGTTTCTACTGAGAGTCAAAGTAGACGTTACTGTACTGCTGGGCTAGATTCCAGTTTCCCCACTGCACCCTGGGTTGTTAGGCCTCGTGATTAACTCACATTGAAGAGCGATGCAGGGCACGGACTGGGGATGGGGCAGATGGAAGTTGTGCCTCCATCCCCAACTCTCCCGTTTGTCAGTTTGGTAGGATGTCACAGTGTGTTGGAACCTAATAACTGTATCCATAGAAACAGAAGTGCTGGAAAGGACTTCAGAAGTTACTTAAATGCTCCTCCTTAGTCTATAAGCAAGATTCTACGTGAATTGTCTGAAACCAATAAGAATCTGTTTGCAAACTTTCATATCCAGCATACCCAAGGATCCAGTTTTCCTTCCTTTTTTTTATTTATTTAATTGTAGTAAAAGCAAAACAAAATCTACCATGTAACAAATTTTTAAGTGCATAGTATAGTGTTGTTAACTATGTGCACATTGTTGTACAGCAAATCCTTGTAACTTTTTCATCTTGCATGGCTGAAACTCTACCTGTTGAAAAGCAGCTCCCCATTTCGCCTCCCTTCAGCCCCTAGCAACTACCATTCTGCCTTCTTCTTCTTCTTCATTTTTTAATCATGAAAGGGTATTGAATTTTGTCAAATGCTTTTTCTACATTGATAGTTGCATGCTGACCATTGCAGGACTTCCAAGGACTGCTGGCCGACTTTCTGCACGTTGCCCTGGTTCCTGAAACTCTCTGGTTTTCTTTTGCCCCTGGATTGAGGTCAGACTGAGTGTTATTTGCCCACTTTAGCACATGTGTGTACACACACACACACACACACACACACATACACACACACACACTCACTTGCTCTAACCACAAGTCTAATGCAAATTCTGTCCCCTCCTTTGATGCCTTGTCTTGTTTTTATTTCTTTTTCTATGGAAAGAGAAAATGTATTGGTCAGAGTCCACCTGTTTTATCATAGTCTCAGTCCTCAAATCATTCTTTTTCTTTTGGGGGGAGATTAAGACCGTTTTAAAAATTTTTCCTATAAAATTGTATAATCCAGAATG
>NW_012134969.1:5302997-5305375 GCF_000956105.1 Propithecus coquereli | reverse complement strand
GAAAATATGAAATCCGAGGGAAGACTGAGAAAAAGGTAAGTAATGAAGTATTATTTTTTTCACTTGCTTTTCACCGAGCACCCTAGTTTCGATTCTCTGCTCTAGGCCACAGGCTTCCTCAGAAATGCAAGGATCAGTTATGCAAGGATCAGTTTGTGGGGAGCCCCAGGAGTGCTTGCTTCCAGCTTAACCTCCCTCTGCCTTCAGTCCTACATCCTTTACGTCACTCCCCGCCCTGCTGTCCTCGTCAGCATCTCTGCCTTCTCCCTCACCTGCCTGTGGCAGGCCGCCAGTTCGTTCTTCAAGCATGTGGAATGTGAGGCAATGGCGACTTCTGTCTTTCCTGATTCTTCCAAGGGCTCAAGTAAAGTTGTAAATTTAAAGGCGAAGACATAGAAACAACTGACCTTGGGGAAATTTCTCCCCCCAAAACCTTTGCTAAGGCTCTTATCTCTTGAGACTTTTACCATAATATGGGTACAGCCTCCCCATGGAAAACCAATTTCTTATGCATTAGTATTTTCTTTGGGTGTAAGGTAAGAAACCATTGAATTCCCTAGTCATGGATTACTTCATAAAAAAATGATAATTCAGGAGTTAAGGTTACAGTCCTAAGTAGGGGTGTTTCAGGTTTTGTAGTGGGATTACGCTTAATATCCGCTGTAGCTTCCCCAAAATACACAAAGTAGAGAGTTGAAAACGAGAACTGGACTAAAGGAGCCTTTGCTTTCTAGTAAAATGAGAAATCCTGTGTGATATGATGTATCATCTATAAAAAGGCTACATTTATGGGGATAGAAAAAATAATATCAAAAGACTTCTGTTATCTTGTGTTATTTAATTATTTAAAGCTTTACCACTGAGTTCCTGAGTCAGGTTTTTAAAGCATGGGGATTTTCCTGTCTTGTCTTCTTTTATGCACAGGACATCAAGTTATATTTGGCTTCTAGAATTTCTCATTTCCTGAAATGCACTCCTAGCTCTATAAACATGGAAGAATAAATATTAGCCTTATGAGAATATGTTCCTCTACTAGTTGAAAAATAGCATATAATAAAAAAATACAAGGATGTAATATTGAAAATTATAGATCAGTATGCCCTCTTATTGTGGGTGTATATCTAATCCTCATGCATGGAGTCTGTTTTTTCAGAAAAATGCGTGCTGTGTAATACCACTTGTGTCTGTGATTTATTTCTTCTCCTCATATTTAATAATATATCTCAAGAGACTCTTGCCTCACTAGTAAAATGTTTCAGGCTTGTTTTCCATTATGATTTTTTAAAAAAAACCCTCTTTGGCTCATTGCCATTAATTCTAAGAATTACACATGATCCAAAATTAATAAAATGTTAGTAGGTTTCCTTCCTGCTGGAGGCCCCCCAGCACCCAGTGAATAGCTCTTTGGGAATTATATTAGAAAATGTTAATTGGCAATTTTGAAAGAAAAGGAAGTCTTTTTGAGGAGCTGAAAAACAAAATGTTAATTGTGGCCTTGCACAGCTAATCAACACTTATACGTGTGCAAATTATTATTCCAAATCCAGGCTCTAATCATACATTTGTAGAAACAGTGAAAATGTGACATCCATTAACTGTGTCCCTTAAACCTTACATTGACACCCCATGAGGAAGAGAAAGAGTAACACACACGAACAGTGTATGAGTTGAAACACTCTTTTAAAGCTAGAGGACTGATATAATGTGGATATTTGGCCTCTCCAAATCTCATGTTGAAATTCCATCCCCAGTGTGGAGGTGGGGTCTGCTGGGAAGTGTTTGGGTCTTCAGGGGCAGATCCTTCAAGAATGACTTTGTGCCCTCCCCAGGGTGATGAGCGAATTCTGGCTTTACTAGTTTACAGCAGAGCTGTTTGTTTAAAGGAGCCTGGCACCACCTCCTCCCTCTCTCTTGCCCTTCTCTTGCCATGTGACAGTCCTGCCACCCTTTGCCTTCCACCTTGATCAGAAGTTCCCTGAAGCCCTCACCGAAGCAGATGCTGGCGCAGCCTGCAGAACCATGAGCCAAATAAACCTCTTTACTTTATGAATTACCCAGTCTCAGGTATTCCTTTATAGTGATGCAAAACAGACTAACACAAGGACTGAATATAATTAGGTTCAGATAATTCACTTCTATCTGGAAATGACTACCCATTTGCCAAAAGTGCCACTGACTTCTCATATTAAGGACAATCTTTTTTTCTACATTAACTTTCCATCATTCCTATTTCTGAAGGTGGAAAATAATCAGCCTTACATATTCCCAGCTCAGAAGCAAGAAAATTAGACTTATTGGAACAGTTCCTTCTAATTTTCTCAATGTCTACAGCTTTCTTTTTTAACAAGAAATTTCAAAAAAGTATATTAATTTTTATT
>NW_012134969.1:5289504-5301431 GCF_000956105.1 Propithecus coquereli | reverse complement strand
GGGGGGGTCAATTATATTTTTGTATATGATTATGGGCTAAGCCAGTTGCCACCACTAAAAATACACAACATAAAACATTTAACAGTAAAAGCAATTATTTCTAAAACTGATATAGTTTTTCCTGTGTTCTATCATTGCTCTTTTAAATTATTTATTGCCTTCCAGATACTGGAAATTATTAGACTTCCAGTCTAATGATCTTACCACTTTCCAAATGTAATTTTCTATATAAAAAGATTAATTAATAATCCTTTGGTTTTCCTTAGCAATGCTCTGATCTTTTCTGAAAGTCAAGTTTGTAGGGTTTCCCCATTCTTAATCTTCATTTTTGTTCTATAAGATAGAATTCTACTAAGCTAAGATTTATGCCAATTTTAGTTTTCAGCAGACTTTTTTAACTGAGCATAAGCCCTCAGAAAATAGAATTTCCGTCAGAAACGTTGGCACACATTGCCTATCGCTGGCCGTCACCATACTGCTTAGACCGTCATGGGCGTGTGGAATGAGCAGGGTAGCTTTTCAGTCTTAGCTCACAGAGGTTTTTAAGTAGAAATTTTTCTGTGGTAGTACTGATATTTTCAATATAAGATTATTAGTGCAATTTTCTTAACAGTAAACTTGTGATATTTATCAATATCCATCATAATGATAGATCTGATGGCCTTGGGTTCTCATTTGGCACCTTTATTAATAAATGTGGTGGAATTCCAACAAATTATAAACTCTCTATTTCCAGTAGATTTTACTTTAGGAAATCAAATAGCTGTTCTGTCAATCTGCCTCCAAGTTATCGCATGGGACTCTGCTCAAATTACCAGCAGATCTGCAGCCTTCCTTGTCCTCCTCTCGCTTTTCTGTAGGCTCATTCTCTCAGCAGCTGGAGTGGAGCCACCTGGTTTCAATGCCAGCCAAGACCAAGCTGCAGAGGAATGTGAGAAAACATGTCTAGTAATAGGCCTGATGCAATCCTTCCACGTTTTTTTTATTTCCTTTTCTTTCTTTTTCTCTTTCTCTCTTTTTTTTTTGTTTTGTTTTCTTTTCTTTCTCTCCACCCCCCCCTCTTTCTTTCAACAGGGTCTTGCTCTATTGCCTGGGCTCTAGAGTTTGGTAGCATCATCATAGCTTACTGTAACCTCAAATTCCTGGGCCCAAGTGATCCTCCTGCCTCAGCCTCCTGAGTAGTTGGGACTACAGGTGGGCACCACCACATCCGGCTAGTTTTTCTCTTTTTTTTTAGAGACAGGGTCTCACTATATTGCTGAGGCTGGTCTCCAACTCCTGGCCTCAGCAGTCCTCCTGCCTCGACCTCCCAAAGTGCTAGGATTACAGAAGTGAGCCACCACACCTGGCCTTTTCTTTTCTTTTTAATGTCAGGATGCATATGAATTTTTTCAGAAAGTAATAATTAGACCACTGATGGCTTGGCAGAAAGCAGATCGGTCATGATATGTTGGATTATAGATTTTTCCAATAAAATTTGAGAAAGTTTCATTAAAATTTGAAATGAAATAGAGAAGAGTAAAAAAAAAAAATAAGTGTGGTTCTTAATTCCAGTTAAAGGATCAGCAACTTCATTTTGAATACATTGAAACCTAAATTTGAATTCTTTAATGCAGAAACAGCTATGCAGTGCATTATTCCCTAAAGTGTTGAGAAGACAAAATTAGATTAACAGGTTAAGCAAAAAACAAAGCTGGTAAGTGTTAGGAACTTGGAAAAATCTTAAACTTCAAGTGTGCTCTTAATACTTGAGACGTAGACATATATAATTAAGGACAAAGAGTCTCAAGGATGCTTGTGTAAGAGACACAATTAATATAAGGAAGCCTCCCTAATTAGGGTGAACTAGGGAGAGAGTGTTCGCTGGGATTATGTCATGTTTCATTTCAAGGGCAGTTGTACCCTCTCAAGTAAATATAGTAATACAAGCTTGTGGCTGATGAAAACCTCAGCAACAAAAATCCTCTCCGTCCTGCTTCGCGAGTCCCTGATTTCCCCTAATAATTTTACTCCGGGATGATCCACACTGGGGAGACTTAGAAAAGCTTGGCCTTTTACCATCCTGAGCAACTTGCATTAATTTAGAAAGCCTGAAGTCAGTGGTAAACTTAGTTGGAATATAGGACTCCTAATATACTTCTTTGACAAATATATTACTGTTTAAATTGAAAGGCTGTTTTAAGATTGCAAGTGTCTTGTTGGTATAACCCAGAAAGATGATTTCCAAGTGACTGAGTGTTTTCTTTTACATATAGAATTTTATTTCCTCTTAACAGTAAGGTCTGACTCAAGGGGAAAAACAGTAGGGCATTAAAAGTTCAGGGCACCTGACTTAGAGCCTGTCTTTACTCAGAGAGAGTGGTTACAGAGTGCAGACATCCCAGCATCCTTAGCATGGGAGAGATAAGGGGAGGAAAAGATAAGGACTAAGAAGGGTGATTGCCCACCAGCTTTCTCTTCCCTAATATCCCAGAATTTGGCATGTGGCCAGTGTTTCTTTAATTTTATCTTCAGCTTCCATAGATAGCACACAGTTTGAGTGTGTGTGCTGGAGGTAAGAGAGGGAGTTCCTTTTTAAATAGACACAAGGGAACTACATATTTTTATGAAAAAGCCGTTTTTCTAAACTCTTTCCTAAAATATGAATAACACTTGAATAAATACTATAGGCAAAATTTTCCAGATAAAATTTCTGAGATCATTTCCATTCGCTTTAAATTTTTCACACACACAAAGACTGTTATTTACTGAACAATGCCATCACTGTTAGAAATTCTATCCTAAATTTTAGCAGAGAATGTATGATTCCCCACCACTACCACCACCACCACCAAAGATGAGCTGGGGGAATGGAATGTATTTTTCATTTAATTCAAAAGAATTTTGGGGGCTTGTCTGAAGGTGGTGAGTTATCTCAATTGATTGTTCATAGTCGGTTACAGATTGAACTCCTTGTTCTACTCTTTCACCCCTTATCACTACTGCACTAGACTAGTCTTAAAAATAAAATAAAGAACTTTTTGCTTTAAAATTTGGGGTAAAAATCCATTAAGCCCAGTTTCTTAGAATTATCACAAGTATATACATTTGACAAGTCAAAGGATGGCAGTCATAAGAGGATGAAACAATTAATTTTCAACATTCTGGAACTCAGTTTTCTCATCAGAAACATAACTACGTTGAAAGTAATAGATATTATGTTAAAAAAATTCTACTTGCATTGAAACTATCTACTCATGAAAATAATACAAGCCCCATAGAAAATATAATTTATAAAAGCCAATTTTCGCTTATGTGCTTCTTAGCAAAGTAAGACATACACCATGTAAGAAATTCTGCTACCTTTTTTCCCTGTCTTAGAATTCCTGTCATTTGAGAAAATATGCTGTTGCTTAATCTATTGGTTGAAAATGCTAAACTTGTATTTGTGAAATGAATATTGAAAAGGGGGATGGCAGGATATAAATAGTGTTAACCTTTCGTTACATGGCACTTAGAACATTTTTTCTTCTAAAATTACCTTACCCAGGTTCATTTTGCTGAGGTCCTAGAAGGCATGCATAGAACTTGGCTCATCTTAGGCCATGATTTAAATGTTTGCTGAACAAATAAATAAGAAAATTAATTAAAGGTAGCCTACAAAGGTGAGTTTCCAAAAATCCCATAACTTGCGTGGGCTAAATACCAGATGGGAAGGGCGTCGGAGATGTAGTACTCCACATTCTCATTTTATGCGTGGTCTCCAAAGCCCTGCTCTATTTATTACTGTGGCATCTGGCAGGCTTGCTTTTCTGGGCCCCACATGCTTCATGCCGTGTGTTAGCATTTTCCTGGAATGAAAGTCAAGGAAATACCGTTTCTAAAAATATGCTTTATGGGTTTTAAAAAATATAACATTTCCTTTCTACTAGCTCATTCACTTAGGGATCCTAATAAGTGGTATTCACATGTAGAAAAAAAAATCACAGTGAATCTGATTTTATCTGTGTAAAAAACATTACAATTCTTTTAACAAAGTGTGCAAACTTTATCCTCTTCTGTTTCTATGAAATTTTATTTTTATGAGTTTATGGCCATAAGTACTCCATGAGTACCAAAAATAGTAGGTAAAGCATTTACTCGGTGTTTATTTATACCAGGAACAGTTCTTTACATATATTGGCAAGTATAGTCCTTTAACAATCTCGTATAGTAGATATTATTTATATTTTATAAATGAGGAAATTTAGGCTTAGATTATTTATTTAAGAAACGTGGCTAATAACTTATGAAGCTGGGATTGCTCTCTCCTTTTTTCCTTTTAGTTTTTTCTTTTTAGTTATTTTTTATTGTGAAAGACTCCATTTTAAAGGATTTATTTTCCAACATTTTACTATGAAAATGCTTAACCATGCAGAAAAGTTGAAATAAATTTAAAGTGAACACTCATATACCCACTGCTGTGCATCATTCTATCCCTCTATCCATCTATGAATCCATCTTATTTTTGGACACATTTCAAAGTAAGTTGTAGACATCATTATATTTCCCCCTAAATACTTCAGCATGTCTGTTATTACTAGAATTCAAATTTTGTTTATGATGCCTTTTTAGGAGATAAAATTTACACGTCACAAAATGCACAAGTTTTATGAATGAATCACCATGTGTTCTGATAAGTCTGTACATTTATTCCACTGAAATCTGTGTTACCCAGAAAGTTCCCTCTGGCCCCTTCCCAGTAAATTCTCACCTTACCAGAGTAAATCAATTCTTGTTCTAGAACCTTATTTAAATGGAAACATGCTATGTATTCATTTGTGTCAGGCTTCTTTCACATAGCATAAAGTTTTTGAGATTAATCTGTCCTTGAGTTTATCAGTAGTTCCTATCTGTATATTACTGAGTGGTATTCCATTTTACCAGTTTGTTTATCCATTCTTCCATGTTCTGACTAGTATGAATGGGCTTTTGGGAACATTCTTGCAAAAGTGTTTTTGTGGGTGGAAGTATTCATTTCTGTTAGGTCAGTATCTAAAGTATAATTGTGGTCATAGGTAGGTGCTGGTTCAGTTTTAGAAGAAATTGCCAGATCTAGTTGTTTACATTCCCACCAACAATATATGAGACTTTTAGTTGTTCTAAATCCTCAACCATATTTGGTGCTGTCAGTTTTCTTAATTTTAGCCAATTTGGTGGATTTGTAGTGGTATTTCATTATAATCTAATACGCATTTTTCTTGATGACTAATATGTTGAAATCATTTTCATATGCTTCTGGTCATTCATATATTATAATTTCCTTTGTAAAGTGTTCATTAAAATAATTGTCCCATTTTTATATTAGGTTGTTTGTATTTTTATTATTGAGGTGTAGGAGTTCTTTAGTATAGATCAGTATTTTATCAGATATATGTTTTGCAAGCAATTTCCTTTCAATGTGTACCTTGCCCATTCATTTTCTTAATGCCTCTTTTGAGGAGAAGTTTTAAATTTTGAGGTCTAATTTATTAGGGCTTTTTTTTTCTTTCATTGTTATTTTTTTCTGTATCATGTCTAAAAAACTTTGTCCCTAAGCAGAAAAAAAAAAAAAATTCTGTGATTTCTTTGCAATGCTTTATAGCTTTAGCTTTTGTTTCAATTTATGATCCATATTGAATTAACTTTTATTTATTGTATGAGTTCAGTTTAGGGCTTTTTTATGTTTTCTAAATGGACATTTCATTCTTCCAGCACTATTTGAAGATTTTTCTTTCCCCATTGGAATTCCTTCCTGTTGTGCTCAAAAATCAAATGACCATATAAGTGTTTTTGAGCTCTTTGCTCTGTTCCATTGATTTTGTAGCTCTTTATGCCAGTACCACACTACACTGATTTCCGTAGCTTTATAGTATGTCTTCAAGTCAAATAGTATAAGCCCTCCATTTGTTGTTCTTTCTTTACAAAATTGGTTTGGATATTCTAGTTCCTATAAAGTTTTAGATTGATTTTAGAATTAGCTTGCTTGTTTCCAAGCAATCAGCTGGATGGGATTATGATTCAGAATATATTGATTCTAGGGGTCAATTTGAGAAGAATTGGCATGTCATCCATATTGGGCCTTCTAATCCATGAGCGTATACTCTCTCCCCACTCACATAGGTCTTTAATATCTCTCAGTAATATTTTGTGGTTTTTGTATAAAGGTCTTAATGCCTATTGTTGTACTTATTACTAAGAATTTCAGTTTTTAATATTATAGATAGAATTTAAAATTTTTATTTTTCAATGGTTTCCTGCTAATATGTGAAACTACAATTGCAGTATTATCCTGAAACTAAGACCTGACAAAGAAGTAACAAGAAAAGAAACTGTAGACCAATATTCTTTATGAATATAGATAGAAAAATCCTCAACAAACTACCAGAAAATTGAATACAGCAACATAAAAAAAAAGGATTATACACCATGACCAAGTGGGATTTATCCCAGGAATGCAAGGTTACTGCAACATTTGGAAACTATTAATGTTAAGACATCATATTAATAGAATAAAAGACAAAAAAGAACATATTTCAATCATCCCAATAGACATAGAAAAAGCATTTAACAAAATCCCTTTCATGGTAAGTACACCAAACAAACTAGGAATACAAGGAAACTTTCTCACCCTGATAAAGGGCACCTATGGAAAACTCACAACTAACATTATAATTATTGATGAAAGACTGAAAGTTTTCCACCTAAAATAGGAATAAGACAAGGATTTCCACTTTAGTTGCTTCTAGTCAATGATATACTGGACGATCTAGCCTAGGCAATTGGGCAAGAAAAATATATAAAATGCATCTTAACTGGAAATGAAGAAATACAACAAACTTTATTTGCAGATGACATGGTCTTATATAGAGAAAATCTTAAGGAATTCACACACACCCACACGCAAACAAGAAAACTATTGGCATTAATAAATGAGTTCAGTAGGTTGCAAGATATAAAATCAACATACAAAAACCAGTTCTATTTCTATACATTAGCAATGAGCAATCTAAAAATGAAATTAATAAAACAATTCCATTTATAATAGCATCATAAATAATAAAATACTTAGGAATAAATTTAACAAAAGAAGTACAAGACATGTACACTGAAAACTGCAAAGCATTGTTGAAAAAAATTAAAGATGACCTAAATAAATGGAGAAATGCCTCATTTTCGTAGAAGGCTTAATGTAAAATGTCAGTACTCCCCGAATTTATCTACAGATTCAATGCAATCCCTATCAAAAGTGTAGAGGGATTTTTAAAAGAAATTTATAAGATGATCCTAAACTTTATATGGGAAATACAAGATTCCCAGAATAGCCAAAACAATCTTGAAAAAGAACACTGTTAGAGGGCTCATACGTCCCAATTTTAAAACTTACCACAGTCATCAAGACTCCGTGGTACTGGCATAAGGATAGACAGATAGATCAATGGAATAGAATAGAGAATCCATAAATAAACCCATACATGTGTGGTCAATTGATTTTCAACAAGGGTTCCAGGACAACTCAGTGGAGGAAACAATAGTCTTTTCAACAAGTGGTGCTGGGACAACTGGATTTCCACATGCAAAAGAATGAATTAAGACACTTATGTCACGCCAAATATAGTAATTAACTCAAAATTGATCAAAGATTTAAATGTAAAAGCTAAAACTATGAAATTCTTATAAGGAAACATAGGTATAAATCTCCTCATAGAAGAATTCCAAATAGTAGCGGTAGATATATCGTCCCCTTCCAGAGAGTGAAGTGTGTGTAAAGGCTTAGATGTATCTTTTTATTTTCTTTCACAAAAGCATCATTTGCTAGCATTAAACGTAGGCTGGACTCAGTAACTGGCTTCTAAAGAGGAAAAACAGTAACTTTACAGTGGAAAAACCTATAAACACACTACCTTAACCAAGTGATCAAGGTTAACATCCCCAGGGTGACAAACCATGTTGATGTCATGTGCCTGCCCCCTGATATGCTGCGATGAGAAGTTTAGCTCTCCTCGGTGATATTCTTCCCAATAACCCTAATCAGTCATGAGGAAAACATCAGCAACCCCAAAGGGAGGGACATTCTGTAAAACACTTGGCTGATACTCAAGACTCACTGTCATGGGAAACAAGGAAAGACTGAGAAACTGTCACAGCACAAAAGAGACTAAAGAGACAGGATGACTCAATGCGGTACGATTTCCTGGGTTGGATCCTGGAACAGAGAAGGGACATTAGTGGGAAAACTATTAATAGTAAAATCCAAATGAAGTCTTGAGTTTAGTTAATAGTAACGCACCAGTGTTGGCTTCTTAGTTGTGACTAAAGCGCCACAGTCACGTGAGATATTAACATCTGGGGAAATTGGGGGAGGGATATGTAGGAACTGTCTGTATTATCTTTGCAACTTTTTTGTGAATCTAAGATTATTCCAAAATAAAAAGCTATTTAAAAATAATAATAAGAAGAAGAAGAAGGCCCAATATGTAAAACAAATATTAGCAAAGCTACTGTGGTTGTGGCAGGGTTGCAGGTCTGAGTCCTGCCTGCCTGTCCCCCCGTCACTTCGTTCCCTCTCTCCCAGTCTGCCTGCCTCCCTCCCCAGGACCCCAGGCTTCTCTGGCACATATTTTGAAAACTACTCTCCTATAGGATTAAGTCCAAATTCCTTGACATGTCTTCTGCAGCCCTTCATAGTCTCACCTTTGTCTAGCTTCCATCTTCATCATCTGCTGACCTCTGGCCTCCTGTTATTTATTTCCTTCATATATTTTGAAGGCAATTTCTTTTCCTCAAGCATACCATGACCTTCTTGTTGATTTTGCACGTGCTATTTGTTTTTACTGCTTGGAAGACTTCACCCTCAAAAACTCTTTGAAAATCATTTTAGAACACAGCTCAAGAGTGAGTCTTCTCCTGAAAGTCTCCCATTCTGAAAACGTTACTACAATAGCAGACAGTCCTTCTTAGTAGCCTGTGTGCACGCCTGTAAGCACACTCCTTCCCTGCAGTAGTTCACAAGCTCCTTAAGGAAATGCCATTCATCTCTCTATGCCAAATATCGAGCACAGTGCCTGGCACATAGTGGGTGTTTGGTAATTGTCAAATAAATGGATGAATGGGCGAATGAATGAATGAATAGTAGCAACTTTATTAAAACTAGATTATTTCCTTTTTTGTAGGTTTTAAATTTATTTGAACCTGGTTGTCATAAAGACACAAATTCGACATTTTAATAAGCAAGTTTATTCCAGTTTGCCAGCTTAAAAAGGAAAGCATTGGCTTTTCAGGAGAAAGTGCTAGTCTGAATTCAGCCCATAGGTATATATAAGATATTGTGGGTGGTTGGGTTTTTCCCTTTAAATGACAGAAATTCTACATGGTGTGTACTGTACAGTAAATGAAATAAGTACTGCAATGCTGCTTGTTCAGTGTGCCAGTGTTTGAAGGAGCTGTCAGTAAAGCTAGCTGCATGCATGTATCTTCATTAGCCATTCCAAGGTGATGCTTTTTGATGCAGGTGGCCCAGCTCTTCTCAGGCACTTTATTTTGCCAATTATGGTACCCACTATCTGTAGAACAGATAGCGATTAGTTTCACATTTTGCTCACTGGGCAGCTTAATGTTCTTGTCACCTTACATTGAGTTTTAAATGTGCAAATCAAGTGTCAAACATGTGTTTCAGACTTGGGAGTGGGGGCGTGTCATGCCTTTAGAAACTTGAATTGCTTTTGGATATAGAAATTAAAGGACTTGGTTGATTAATAAAATGATAGAGTAATATGGCAAAAGTGTATCAAGGGAGGTAACGTGTGTGTGTGTGTGTGTGTGTGTGTGTGTGTGTGTGTGTGTGTAAAGGCTTAGATGTATCTTTTTATTTTCTTTCACAAAAGCATCATTTGCTAGCATGTTTAAGGAAAGAAAGAGAGAATGGTAGGATCTTCTTTACAAAATAGCATTCGACCTTAGTGATTTCCTTCTTTGAGTCTTCTAAGGCAGCATAGGTCACCGAAAACAGAGAATAAGATGCATCGATTTTTAACATAATAAATATTCGCTACCTTATATTTTTGATAATTTTGCTCTAACAGAATTAATGCTTTTTTTATTGTCATAAAAAGTAGAAAAGTTTTCTTTAGAAAAATCCAAAACCACACTTGGAAGTTTTATCTGCTGTTCATTTATTTAATTGCCTAGGAGTGAAGTTGACTCATTTATGGGGACTTAACCTAGTGCCATTATTAGTTGAAAATATTATTTAACATTTTAAGGAAACATGGGAAAATGTCAGGCACATAACATCCCAAACATAAACTTTATTTGCTACCCTCTTGAAGAATTTGTTTGCATATAATGTTCACACCAGTGATAACAGAAAATGTATTTAATAACTACTCAGAATTAATATGCTGTAGTATGCATGGCTGCCTAATTTAATTTATCTCTGATTAAGCCTATTATGTTTGAGATCACTTTACAGAAGAGATTTTTTTTGCCAGCTGTAAGCTTATTTGAATTGTAATATAAGTTAATAATGTGTGAAATAACCAGTGGTGCCTACTTCTAAATGTTAATTTTGCCAACTGACTTCCTGAGTTGCATAGCCAGATCATTCATTGGCATTTAGTTAACATCTTAAATGAAGACCAGATATTGGAATAAATATGAGAATTAAGTACTCTAGGAGTCTAAAACAAATGGAACAGAGGCTCTTTAATTCCAAAATCCAGAGGAAAGACCATTGTATTATAAAAGTAATTGAAAATCAACAATTGATAATCACATATAAGACAGCTCATAACTTTTGCATGATTCGTGTTCTAAATCTCTTTCGTCATCGTTAAGTTCTCCTTGGATCAGATAAAGTAGTAACCTTAGGGGTTTGGCAGTGACCCATGCAGCACCTGCCTCAGTGTCATGGTGATCAGATCTTTTCAGTGATCCCGGAACGAGGGGGAAGGGGCTTGAGCTACTGCTGTTCAGTGGTTTGTTCTCTCCATTATAGACCAAGCTTGTCTCATGCTTATGCTGAACCAGCTGTTTCATCAGCCAGTCTAATTCTCTTCTTCAGTGTCTTCAGTAGTTAGCACCAAAAAAGTGATTGGGCTAATTATGTTCCCTTGCTCAGCAGTTGGCCTCAGACAAGTTATGTGCATCTTTAGATATAGTTTGCACTGTTCAGAATGTGAACTTTATTATGTGTATTTTATTTAACTTTGGTAATCTGATTGCTTCTCTTACCCACTCCCAAACTGCTTTCTTTTCTCTTTGGGATGCTTTCTCTGGTCTTCTAATTGAAATTCTGCCCTGTCCTCAAGGCCCTCTTAAAATCATGTGTGCATTGTGAAGATTTCCTAACCATCTCAGGCTGTGACCGCCTCCTCTTTGAGCTCCTCTTGGTGTCATTTGCCTTGATCATTTTACCACCTTTCATATATTCCACCATAGGCTCCCTGAAGGCAGAGATCTTGCATTTTAAATCTTTATGGTCTCACAGTGCCTAATACAGTTTCTTGAAAGAAAAAAAAATGATGTCAATAGATGGTGGTAATTGATGGTCAGAATGCAAACGTATATGTATATAAGGGAGAAACTTACATGTCATGAACCCAGGTGAATAAATAAATATAGGTGAATAAATAAAATCAGTTTGTGGGTTCTACTTGTTTTAAATGTGAAGTAGAAGCTTGCATGTAATATTTAAAAAGTCAGAGATCATAAAGTGGATTTTTCTTTGCTTTGAACAGCTCTTGCTAGAGCTATAGTTTGAATCTTGGAATGTATATAGTGTGTTTAGCCCTGACTTACATAAGAATCAGCTGGGGAACTTCAAACATACCTGCCCATGACAGGGGCTCACCTTCAGACCAATTAAATGAGGGAGCAGTATCATTTTTAAAAAGCTAACCAGATGATTCTAGTAAGAAACTGGTATAAAG
>NW_012134969.1:5288101-5288959 GCF_000956105.1 Propithecus coquereli | reverse complement strand
GGCTTTATGGAATGTAATTAGTTAAAGAACATCAAAATATTCATTCCCTTTTATCCCTGTCATGTAGACAAATTAAGAACAATTTGGAATGTAAGAAGGCATTAAGTGAAAATCCTAAATTTGTAAATATAATCAACTAAACTACAAGCTCCTTAAGGATAATTATTTTTACAAATGAGAAAACAAAAACTTATTAGAGCCTACATGGATTGACAGACTGACATTTGGCTTCTAGATCTTCTTCTGGTTGGACCTTTGGCCTCTTTCTTACCACACATCCTTTTAGTCCCAGCAACATTTAGCATAGTCCTTTCCTTTCAGATAAAAGTAAATATTGATAGATTGATAGAAAAAGTGAAAGTATTTACTAACAAAAATAATTTTAACAGTTTGAAGTATAATAGCATTAAAAATTATTCATCATAAATCTCCATTTTGGTTTTATTCTGATATCATGGAATATAGTCTTGCAACCTTTAGGTTAACTTATCTCATGGTTATTTTCTGTTTTGGTCATGTTGATCACTGAGCAATCAGTCTGATCACTACATAAGTGGTTCATTTTATTCATTGATTGCCAGAATTGCTAGTTGTGTCCCAGTAACCTGTCTTCATAACCTAATCACATCAACAATACAGTAATTCAGCCAATGACTTGGTGTTCATCTGTCTAAAATATTGAAATATCTAGTTTCATTGAAATCATGACAAATGTTTCTCCCACTCTCAAATTATAAAAGTACTGCTATAGGAAAAAGCATTAATAAATAAAAATTATAAAATATGTTTTCCCTTTTTTTCCTTAAAACATTTAGCTAAAGTTGTAAGACTCAGAGAAACATATGTTAGAATGGGAAG
>NW_012134969.1:5282324-5286671 GCF_000956105.1 Propithecus coquereli | reverse complement strand
TAGATTTTCTTAGCGTAGTGATTTATTTGGGCCAGTCTTCTTAATGTTCTATTTTTAAATCTTTTATATCTGTTTCTTTTTTCTCCTCTCCCTCTCCTCCCTTTCTCCTTCCTTTCTTCCCTCCTCCGATACCCTCCCTTCTTCTCTTCCTCCCTCCCTCCCTTCCTTCCTTCTTATTGAGAAATTGATGTGGCATCTGCCTCAAATTGATTTTTGGTCTGAACTTCTGGAGCCAAGATAACAGTGAAATGCTGTTATCTTGATAAAGATAACATTTATAGAAGGAGGTCAACTTCACTTTGCCTGGTGCTCCCTAAAAAATAACAGAGAAGTGAAATGATTTTGTCCAATACCTTCTCTAAAAGTAGTTTTGAGGTAGTTAGTAGCTGACTAGGGTAACACATAAAGTTCTCTGGATAAACAAACTAGACTAGAATGAAATACATAATAAGTACATGTAACTACAAAGTAAAGTTTATAAGACTGGGAATTTCTGGTTTTGTTACATTGAACACATGCTTTTATATCTTCCTATTCCAGAAATCTCACTAAAATTATAGTAAAGAATAAAAAACACTATAAAGCAGAGAAACAGAGAGCAAGTGAGAGAATAAATCGGGGAGATGCTGCTGAACAAGAGGTGTCAGCCAGCTGTGGAAGAGGGCGCAGTGATTGAGGGGGAGCTGAGGGGTACAGAGAGAAGCCTGCAGATTCACCCCACCAGACGCTGCGGAGGCTTAGGAGGGGTGAGGCTGGAAAAAGGGGGATGACTGGAAGTAGCTACAGGGCAGCATAGTACATGGAGTGGCACGGCCCGGCTCCGCCCCCTAACTCACTCTGACACTACCAGTTCCTCATCCCTGCTTGAGGCTTGAGGGACAGTCTTGGGCTACACTGAATCAGAGGCACTATGGACTCAGGGACTAGGCCCCGGGGAGAGGATGAAACTCCACAGAGTGAACAGGTGAAACCTTCCTGGACTGTTCCCCAACATAGCTCTCAGAGCGCACCTGCGGCCAGGGACTGGCTGCTTACACAGGGGTCTGAAGATTCTCATCTGGAGAAACTGAAGAGCCAAAGAATGACCTCACTGGCACTGGGAGTCCCCGTTGAAATGGCTAGACTCATTGCCTCATAGACTCAGGTGCCTCACTATCCAGGCACCTGTCAGGGACGCCTGCCGGGAAATAAGCACAACCAGCCTCCACTCAGGGTTTTCCTTGGAAATTAGACGCACCGTCCCTAAATATAAATGAATTTTATATTTTCTCTTTTCTTTTTTATTTTTTGTAGAGATGGGATCTTGCTATATTGCCCAGGATGGTCTTGAACTCCTGGCATAAGTGATCTTCCCACCTTGGCCTTCCAAATTGCTGGGATTATAGGCGTGAGCCACTGTGCCTGGCTATATTCTCTTTATATGTGTGTGTAGGTGTGTGTATACACACACACATAAATATATATAATCTACATATATATATATATATATACACATAAAATATATAAGACATTTATATATAAATGTCTTAAATGTACATGCATAGTGAAGGGTCACCAGATGTTTGAGGATATCCTTCAATATAAAATATAGACTAAAATATAGGGATCAAAACAGAGGAAGACAAAGAGAAGAAGGTTAAGGAGGCTCAGAGAAGATACAGATATTTCAGGAAGCAAAAGAAAAGATATTAAAAACCTATAATCTTCAGAAAGATAAAAGACACTACTATATCCATGAAATAAAAAGAACGTTCTCTAGAAAAGCGAATAATTAGAAAATAAGAAAGAAATTTTGGAAATTAGAGTAAAATGTAAAAATTATTCAGAGGTGTAGAAGATAAATTCAAGTAAACTTTCTAGAAAGTAGATTAACAGGCAAAGATGGAAGTGAGGTGGGGGTAAGAAACATAGTGAATCAAAATCCACAAGGTTCAGCATTTTACCATAGGAGTTCCAGAAAGAGAAAAGAGAAAAAAATGGTAGAGAGACAATATCAAAGAATAATACAAGAAAAATTTTCAAAATGGAACGACGGAACTTTCCAGACTGAAGAGGACCAGAAAGTGCCCAGAACCGTGGTAAGAAAAGATCCTCATTAGGGTTCTTTACTGTGAGATTTCAGAATAGCAGCATTAAAAAGAAGATACCAAAACCTTCCAGAGAAATAAAATAGATCACATGTAAAAGATCATGCCAGGTCAAAGGAATACCAGTGGTGTGAGACTTCTCACCTGCAGCACTGTGTATTGCTAGAAGATAATGAAGTACAGCCTCAAAATTCTGAGGGAAAATTACATTTTGCGTAGAATTCAATTACAAGCTTAAATAGCAACACATGCGAGAGTGGAATTAGAACATTTTCAGACACACACAGTCTCAACAAATTTTACCTCCCATGTACCTTTTCTCAGGAAGCTACTAGAGAATGTGCTCTACAATAATGAGGATGTAAACCAAGACAGAGGAAACCATGGGATCCAGGAAACGGGGGATTCAACACAGGAGAGAGGAACAGGGATTTCGCAAGATGGTGTTAAAAAGAAGCCCCAGGACAACAGGTGGGCACCTGGCCTGGAAAACCACTAGACCAGACCGGCGGGAGGGGAGGCTACTCACGGGAAAATAGATCCAGTAGATTAACCAGTTGGGCTGATTGTGTACACCATGGTTTCAGTAGGGGTTTTGTAGTTCCTCTGGATAGTTCATGAACAGTTAGTAACAGCTACTCAAAAGAAGTAAGCAAAATAAAATAAAAGGCACCACCGGGAAAAACAAGATGTTGAACAAGATTGAAAGCGTAATCTTACACTACTTGACTCAATAGTAAACAGTATTAAATGGTCATAATAATGTAAACTAGAGTATTGATTTAACTTCAAATTGCCATTTAACCCACTGGAAAGATGGGGGAAGAAAGCTTGTTGGAAGTAGTGATGGTATCAGAGCACTAAATTTTCCTTATTTTGCATAGCAGTAAGATATTAGATAATCTCTGAAAATAATAATAAGTATCAATATACACACAGTACTTAAATATAGGGAAGCAAATATCAGAGTTAAAAGGTAAAAGTGGTTTCCTCTCCCATGTGGGATTCAACCTCCTTGGGCATGGGGGTGGGTGACGGTTGTTGGACCATGAGTCTTCCTGTGCTGCCAAGACCACAGGTTAACCAGACTGAGAACAGTTGGTTGGGGCAAAAGTCTTACCTCCACGGAAAGTTACGTATTCTGGCAAATAAAAAATAAATATCTTTCATAATAAAAGCAAAAAAAGAGACAGTGGTTTACTCTGAGGATCAGGAAGAGGTAGTGGAGAGAAAAGGGGGAAGGGATTGCTGGTTTGGGTTATAGGCCTTAGAATACTATTTGTCTTTTTAAACTATGGGCATATATTACTTGGATAAATATTAAGTTGGTTTAAAAAATTACTGGAATCAGATATAGAAGTTGTAAAACCAAAGTGTACCACCCCTCCCTCCCCCACACTCAAAAAAAGCAAAAGCAAAAAAGAGAAAGAAGCTAATAATTATTTCCTTAATATCTTTCAAACACCACTCATTTATCCCATGTCTAATAACAAAGTAGGGGACTCGAGACCCTCTGCCAGTCTTACTCCAACCAACATTTCCTGTCATCCACACCCACTCCCGAAGCTCTGTGTTTAGGCTCAACGGGGCTACTTTGTGTTCCCTTTGCAACTGTGTTTTCCTTCCTCTGGGCCTTTGCTTACAGTGCAGTTATTGCTCACCTTCCATTCACATATTCCCCACACACACACTTATCTTCCCGCCTCCATCCCTTGAACACTTCCCCACCTGTTTACATCTCAGTTCGGATTCCTCTCTGAGGGCTCTTTGAGGGGCTCTGGATGACAGTATTCTCCCCTTTCTTTGAATTCCTATTGAATTGCCTTTTAGTACCACTTACCGTGCAATTGTTTTTTACTTGTCCTGTCTTTGTTAAGAGCCAGGGAGGTGACAATGGCAGGAATCATATTGCACTGATGTTTGTTCCTCCTCCTAGAGTGCCAGGCAGAGTGCTGACATGTTCCAGTTCTTTGCTTCCGTTTTTATTTAACTGATTAATTTATTTTTCTTTTAATTTTGAAGGTTTTTTTTTGGTTTGGCCCAGGGTTAACCTTTTGCTTTTCCAAAATTAATTTTTCTTGGAAGTTAGGGTTTTGTTTTTGTTTTTGTTTTAAGAAGTTTAATGTGCTTTCCTCCTAAGTGGGGAGATCATGCATGGAGCCCAGAGAGTAAATTGCTCCCCTTAATTATTGTTTATGCTGCCTTTTGGGGGACTGTGGGAAACTTGTGAGCTGGAAAGTTAAAGTTTTTATTTGATTCT
>NW_012134969.1:5280709-5282274 GCF_000956105.1 Propithecus coquereli | reverse complement strand
GGAAAGTAAGGATTTGTTTTTGTTTTTGTTTTAAGAAGTTTAATGTGCTTTCCTCCTAAGTGGGGAGATCATGCATGGAGCCCAGAGAGTAAATTGCTCCCCTTAATTATTGTTTATGCTGCCTTTTGGGGGACTGTGGGAAACTTGTGAGCTGGAAAGTTAAAGTTTTTATTTGATTCTGCAGGGATTACAGGTGGCCTGGCACTGAGGAAAATGTTGTCGGCAGGATGTTGCCTGGGCCTTCAGGTAGAGAAGCCCCTAGACATCACCCTGGCCCTGGTAGACAATAGCACAGCCTAAGATGTGGCAGGAAAAGGGAAAGTCTCTTATGAGGCCAGAATACAAAAGTATAAAAGAAGTCCACAAATTCCCAATGATATAACAAGGTCACCTAAGTAGGGAGTAGCACAGCTATGACTTGGATCCATAGCTTCCCACACCAAACTTAGGTCTCTTTCTGTTTAATTGGGTGTTATACTATAAGCCCCCGATCTGTTTATAACCACTCACATGATCATTGAACAAATTATAACAGGATTAATCTAAAACATCCATGTATGGAAATAACAAAATGCCCAGTGATATCATGGTCCCTGAGAATTGTGGAGGACCATGGAGCCTTTGAAAAGAAAAAGGTAGATCTGTAAGTCCCGATATTGTTAAAGGAGAGAGTAAGTGTGGAATAGGATGATCTCCTTCAGGTCTTTACTCGACTGTCGCCTCTCCGATGAGGCCTTCCTCTGCCTCTGTATTCGCGATTGCAAATCTCCCCCCACCCCCAGTTTTTCCTCTCTTAGCGTTATTCCTACCCGACATAATACATAATTTAGTTCTTTGTTTGTGATCTTTCTCCTACTGGAATATAATCTACATGAGGGATTTTGTCTATTTTCTTTCCTGCTTTTCCCCAAGTACCTTAGAATAACCAAATGAATGAATTTGTATGAAAAAAGTTTATTATTTGAGTAGAAACAGTTCTGGAAGGCTGCACAAACCTCACAGTAATTATCTTTGAGCGGTAGCACTAGGGATCTAGGGGCAAGACTAACTTTTCATTGTCTGTATCTCACCATGTACAAGTATCACTTTTTAAAATAAAAACACTAGTTTTATAGGGAATCCTATGTGAAGTGTTTCGTGAAGGCTATGATAAAATATCAGCTATTTGATGAGCACCATTTATTTCTGATCCTGAGATAATAAATACCATTCTGAATTCTTCTTCTTTCCAAAAGTCAAGTCGTAAATGGGCCACTAAGTAGTCCATGGACTTGATATTTTATGAAGCCTTTACCAACAGGTGCTTTTTATTTTCCATTAGAGCAGTGCCATCCATGCTTATGGTGTGGTGGGGGAAAAATGAGTTTTTAAGCCATATACATTTATGTCTTCTAACTTTTATGATGGCTAAGTGACCTGGAGTAGATTACTTAACCTCCCTGAGCCTCAGTTTCCTTGTCTATAAAATCAGAATAACTTTTCCTATGAGCAAAGGCTGTAGTTCAAGCAAAACAAAACAAAATATGTATATTCAGTGCCCAGCAGTGTCTGGTTCAAGGTAGGGC
>NW_012134969.1:5279533-5280659 GCF_000956105.1 Propithecus coquereli | reverse complement strand
AATAATTAGAAAATAAGAAAGAAATTTTGGAAATTAGAGTAAAATGTAAAAATTATTCAGAGGTGTAGAAGATAAATTCAAGTAAACTTTCTAGAAAGTAGATTAACAGGCAAAGATGGAAGTGGGGTGGGGGTAAGAAACATAGTGAATCAAAATCCACAAGGTTCAGCATTTTACCATAGGAGTTCCAGAAAGAGAAAAGAGAAAAAAATGGTAGAGAGACAATATCAAAGAATAATACAAGAAAAATTTTCAAAATGGAACGACGGAACTTTCCAGACTGAAGAGGACCAGAAAGTGCCCAGAACCGTGGTAAGAAAAGATCCTCATTAGGGTTCTTTACTGTGAGATTTCAGAATAGCAGCATTAAAAAGAAGATACCAAAACCTTCCAGAGAAATAAAATAGATCACATGTAAAAGATCATGCCAGGTCAAAGGAATACCAGTGGTGTGAGACTTCTCACCTGCAGCACTGTGTATTGCTAGAAGATAATGAAGTACAGCCTCAAAATTCTGAGGGAAAATTACATTTTGCGTAGAATTCAATTACAAGCTTAAATAGCAACACATGCGAGAGTGGAATTAGAACATTTTCAGACACACACAGTCTCAACAAATTTTACCTCCCATGTACCTTTTCTCAGGAAGCTACTAGAGAATGTGCTCTACAATAATGAGGATGTAAACCAAGACAGAGGAAACCATGGGATCCAGGAAACGGGGGATTCAACACAGGAGAGAGGAACAGGGATTTCGCAAGATGGTGTTAAAAAGAAGCCCCAGGACAACAGGTGGGCACCTGGCCTGGAAAACCACTAGACCAGACCGGCGGGAGGGGAGGCTACTCACGGGAAAATAGATCCAGTAGATTAACCAGTTGGGCTGATTGTGTACACCATGGTTTCAGTAGGGGTTTTGTAGTTCCTCTGGATAGTTCATGAACAGTTAGTAACAGCTACTCAAAAGAAGTAAGCAAAATAAAATAAAAGGCACCACCGGGAAAAACAAGATGTTGAACAAGATTGAAAGCGTAATCTTACACTACTTGACTCAATAGTAAACAGTATTAAATGGTCATAATAATGTAAACTAGAGTATTGATTTAACTTCAAATTGCCATTTAAC
>NW_012134969.1:5274020-5276373 GCF_000956105.1 Propithecus coquereli | reverse complement strand
AGATTACTTAACCTCCCTGAGCCTCAGTTTCCTTGTCTATAAAATCAGAATAACTTTTCCTATGAGCAAAGGCTGTAGTTCAAGCAAAACAAAACAAAATATGTATATTCAGTGCCCAGCAGTGTCTGGTTCAAGGTAGGGCTGAATATATGCTAGGTCCTTCCCCTTTTCCTGAGAAAGTGACCCAGAGAGAACACTCTTGGTCATACTTTTATCACTAACTACTCAAAGTGTGGTCTTAACATCACCAGGAAGGTTATTAGGAAAGCAAAGTATCCGTCTCTGCCTGATTCAATGAATTGGAATCTGCAGTTTAACAAAATAACCAGGTGATTCCTGTGGACGTCAAATGTCCTGGAGGATGGTACACCCACGGAAACCACATTAAAGGCTCTTGCCCACATTTTGCCCTCCCTCCCTCTGCCTGCTGACCTACCCAGGTGGCCCCATATGGTTTGGACTGTCTCCTCCCTCTTGGGGACTGTGAGTAACAAACTACCTTGTCAATGGCAATCATCTCCTATCTGTTGGCCTCACCATACCTGAATAAAACCAAAATCCCAGGTACACTTTAAAATAGGCTGCTCTTTTAAGCTTCTCTCTTGGTTGTACTCTCCCGGCCGCCCCCCTTCCCCCACGTCACCTTGCAGATTTGGGGTTTCTTTGGAGAAGTGTGAGGTGCCCTGCAGAGCCAGGTGTTCTGGTAGGTCATGACTAACAGGCGGAAGCATAAGAGGATGCTGAGCCACCTCATCAGCCCAAACTTACTCTTAAATAAAGACGATTGGGGATAACCATGTATAAGGCTGTAAATCTGCTTAATACGGTATGACTACGGAATGCCGATAATGCTCCTTAAGCACGAGCTTTGAACACTTCAGAAACTGCTGTTACGAATGATTAAGACCTCCAAGATAATGGAACCGTTTGAATTGAAACACTACAAACTTATTTACAGTGTTCTAAGATGTCAAGGAAACAAATGAAAACCTGCCATTCACATCCATTCTTTTTTCCCTGTGGCTCCTTAATATGGTATATATGTTTTAGATAGAAATAACTCCTGCCAGGGAGCAGCTATTATGCTACCAAGTGGCTTTCCTTCCCACATTTGCATTTACCTCTTGTCTCTTCTGTTTTGGAAAGAATCTTGATATATGGAAGTGAGTTAACTGAAGCTGAGGTTAATAAAAGCAAATATTAAAAGAACACAAAAGGGACTTTTCTCCCTTTCATGACTCAAAAGGAAAAAAATACAATAAGGAATGTTCTGAGTGTGGAAAAAAAGCAACACTCAATGTAATTTTTCCTATTCTCTCACACCACAATCAACCCTGAAGATTTCTGTAACCAAATATTGGGGGGGCGCAGGGGTGGTTCCCCACCAGTAAGCAGCAGACACCAGCTGGGTATCCTCCAATTCCATTCTGACTCTATAGCTGGAGAGAGTTTCAGAAACAACAGGTTGAGGCTCAGGCCCCAGGACTGCCCCCCTCAGATACCAGTCACACAGTCCAGGCCTCTGGAATTTCGGCTTCAAGTTGGAGTTTCTAAAACCCCCTCTTTGGGTTAAGTTCCTGGAGTAGCTCACAGAACTTAGGGAAATACTTTGCCAGTTTATTATAAAGGATATTACAAAGGATACCCATGAAAAGATGTGTAAGGCAAGGTGTAGGGGAGCGTGCTAGCTTCCAGGAGCCTCCTTGCATCCAGCTATCTGGAAGCTCTCCGAACTCTGTGCTTTTGGGTTTTTATGGCGGCTCCATCACGTAAGTGTGTTCAATTAAACCACTGGCCACTGGTGATCAACTTAACCTTCAGCCCCTGGTTGGGGAGGTGGGACTGAAGGTCCCAACCCTCTAATCCTGCCTTGGTCTTTTGGGTAACCAGCCCCCATCCTGAAGCTACTTAGGGACTACCAGTCATCAATCAACCATTAACATACAAAAAGACATCACTTTGAAGATTCCAAGGATTTTAGGAGTTGTTTGTATGCCAGGAATCAGGGATGAAGTCCAAATATATATTTTACAATATTCTCAAGTATCTATTTCAGAAATATTCCGTATTTATTAGGTAAGATTGTGAGAACAGAAGATATCGATTTTAGAGTAACTTTTCCTTTATGAAAGTTCCTTTACTACAATTTTATTAAGAAATTAAAATTTGATTAGCAGCTTTTAGTTTGAAATATTAGAAAAGGAAATTTTCCATTAATTGTTTTGTGACCATCAGTTTTGTTTCCATAAAAAATAAACCAATTTGTTAGGACTATAAAAAGAACTTCGGCTGCAGATACGAGGATTTTGCTCCCCAGAACTGGCCCCATCAGATTCAACATTACTGACCCAAC
>NW_012134969.1:5268410-5270784 GCF_000956105.1 Propithecus coquereli | reverse complement strand
TAGCACTAAGAAGATGGACAGACTAGTATGGAACCTGGCTGGACAAGTTCTAAGAGTGTGTGGTTAGCTGTTAACCAGACTGGAGATGTTCTCCTGGTGGGAGCATTTGGAAAGAAAGAAATGAAAAGGGAAGGGTAAAGTGATTAGAACCCCCAGGTTCAGTGAGATGCCAGAACTTGGCTGAATTGCTCGCATCGCACCCAGAATCTCTTCTGATCTTCCATTAGGAAGGTACCGCCCACTGCCTTCCATCCTCGGGAGGCTGGTGACAGCTGCCCGTAAAAGTAACAGGAAAGATTATTCCATGTCCCCTTGATGAAAGTTCTATTGTGCTGGTGTTGTACATCACACACAAAAGTTGTAAAGCACTGTCTTTTTAAAAAAATGCCCTGCTCCACCGCGTTGGGTCAGTGGGAACCACCCAGGCAGCATTTATGCCCATCGGTTGCTGGTCTGAGCCCCAAGCCAGGAAAGCCGAAGTGCCATTCCTCACTCTGCACTCCCGGGCCATATTCCCTGTTTAAACACTAGATGGGGCATTGTTGTTATTGCAGCGACTCTAAAAAAGTAAATATGTGAACCCCAGAAGGAGGAAAACATTACTTTAGAACATAATGACGTCCTATAGAGTCGGCATTGGAGCAGGAAACAGCCATGAAAAAGTTACGGTCCAAACCCCTGTTTTTCATTCTTACCTGAGGAAACTGTGGCCGGCCCAAGTTCACACAGTAAGTCTGCGACAGACTCAGAACTAGAAGCCAGAACCCAAGTCTCCTGAGCCCAGGGCCGTCCCTGCCCTCTGCCTGGTGGCCACACACCCAGGGGATAGGTGCCCATGACACATGGATGATCTAACGAACCATCTTCTTTTAGAGAATAATAAAAATTAAATCCCCAAGGCGTGTCCTCCTGAATACATTCCTCTCGCACCTGATTATGCGTGTAGATGACTCGAAGGACACAGTGAACACAATTCGGACATACTTAGCTCATTACACACACAGGAATGACCATTTTATAAAACGTGAAACACAGAGTGTAATAAATTTCTAGCTACCTTAAATTTCCTTTGGGTTTTTAACTCCGGTTAACTTCTTTCAAAACACTGTGAAAAAGGCCGAAGTCTTGTCCTCTTCTCTCTAGCCATTTACCAGCCTTCTTCACCCTAGTGCTAGAATCTTAGGGGCTTAGAGCCATCGTCACCCCGGCCTCTGCCTAGAACCCAGCTGAAGACAAGGGACCTTCCCACAACTTTTTTCTGTCTCCGAGTCCACCCAGGGACCTCCCTTTCTCTCCCCTTCCTTTTCCCTCTATGGCAGACGAGGAACATAATACAAAACATGAAGTCTGCAGCGCAGCCTTCCCCTCCACGCGCGATACCGGTGCGATTAAATTACTGAAGGAAAATGACAGGGCTCTCCTCACTCTGCTCCCTTCTGACTAACAGGTTCCAGCACAGGGCAAAATCCTGACAGACCCCGTACTTGATAGGCCTTTGTGGGCTACTTTGTTAGCAGACACTCTTTCTCGAGAAGATTAATGTGACTTGTGTTTTAAGCAGACCGAAAAGGGATGATATTACAGTGTGCTTTTTCTCAGTTCGGTGGGAGCACGCCTCACAGGCCCGCGGTGCTCATTCTAATCTTTAGTTCAGTTATGGAAGCGTTTTCACTTTCTCTTTACCTAGGTACTTTACATCCTCTCCTTCTTCGTACTGTTAATACTACTACTAATCCAGGGTTCTTGGGAGAAGGGCCAGCTAATCAGAAAGAAACTATCTACATTGTAGTTTTTGTTTCATGTTAGACATTGCAGATGTAAATTTTTTTGAAGTAAAAGCACTTTTAAAAGTCTAATTTGAAAAACTTGGCATGCATGGGTGATTTGTTTCCCCACTTGGAATGCTTCTCCTCTGCCTGGCCCAATCCTATTCATCCTTGACAGCCCAAGTGTCATCTCCTCTGCAGAGATTCTCCCCTCCTTTTGCCCATGTCCCCTTCCAGAATCCTCACTCTTTGTTCTGTGCTGCCAGGGCACCTGCTTCATACCATTGGAATATAACATTTGTCCCCAGTACATTACAACCAGTTATGTCTGTCTGTCCTGCCAGCCCATGTGGACGCCTTGACAGCAAGGACAGTGGATGGCACCTGACCCACCTTGCATCACCTGGGCAAAGCATAGGAGACGATGTCACCAGGAGTTCTGTACATATTGATGCAACTGAATCAAATTATACCAGCGCTAGCTCTTTTAGCATAAGGGTTCTGAGCTTTTGGAAGGTATATCAAGTAAAAGTGTAATTTAAAAGTTATAGTCTTCTGAAATTTCCTGAAGAAAGTTCCTGAAGACTTATATTTTTTATATTCTTATT
>NW_012134969.1:5266405-5268360 GCF_000956105.1 Propithecus coquereli | reverse complement strand
TCTTTGCACAATTAGCAAATTATTAAATGACCTTTCTTTCAAAGTCTGCAAGCAATTGCCTGTTCCCACTAATAAGAGACCATGTTTTACAAGGTTCACGTTGATTAATTGACAAATGCTGATAAAATCAAAGCAGTGCTAAAATGTAGCGCACCAACTGCAGCATAAATTACTTTTGTTCAATAATGTTTCTAGTGGGTATACATTTGTAGTTTACCTTTCAATAAATATTACTGTCTTAATTGAAACATTCATTGTGAAAATTTATCTCTGAAGATGACTGTAAGGAATGGCAGCTAGGGCTAAACATTTCTTTATCTGTGTGTGCTTTTTCTGCTCAATTAAAAGCATTGATTGCTGTGAACATTTTAAAGATGGATGCTTTATATTTTGTAGGAAAGGAAGGTGAACATATTTTAATATACTTTGAAAATCATACACCCTTGATGGACCTTAGTGTTCCCTAGATTTCTGATAGCTTCAACAATAAATAAAAAATATAAGTTCGAAATGACCAGCCTTACACGATTCACTAAAAGCACTACATTCTTTCCCATGGCCATTAGCCGTATGGCAGCACTGACAGGCTCCATCAGAGGACCTATAGCTGGCTGTTTCGTGCTCATGTATGTTTCGGACATCAGAGAAGCTTGGCCGGAGCAGATTCCTGCTTTTACATATGAATGAGTAGCTGTCCAGAAGGATCTCCTGCGTACTGGATGAAACCCAAAGGTCCAGAGGATCCCAGCAGAGGTGGAATGAGGGGCGTTGGGGTGGATGGGAATGTAGGTCAGGGCACAGTCCATACTGCAGGGTCCCTACTCCTCTCCTTTGTGGTCCATGCTCACGGCATAGACTCCCATTCTCTAGTGCTTTAAGAACACTTTAACATGCAGATTTAGGGATCCAACCAATCTGATAGTTCAGTCTGGACATCGTCCTGCTTCATCCACACTTCTAGGAAATTAGATATCCTCTACACAGTGACTCAGACATACTTTTCTCAACAAAGTCATTTTTAAAGTTCTGTAAGTATTTATAAAGCCTACTATATGCCAGGCACTGTGCTGGGCCCTGGGCATATACACATGAGCCAGACAGTTTCTCTACCCCAAAGGAGAGAATATCCAATCATGTCTCTGAACATTTGCAATTTGTTATTTAAAAGATACCTTTCCATAATTTGCCAACTATTTTTGAGCTCCCATTGTATGTCAGGCACTATTCTATAATAGATGGTCAGTAAATAGTCTAGATGTTTTCTGTCTTTGGTATTTATCAGAGACCATTATGTTCTCATGGCCTCCAAGGCAAATCTCATTTGCCAGTGTTCTGTTGGAGCTACCTCAGTTGCTGATTACCAGTTAATAGTTGTGCTCAATATTATCACAGCTGCCAGACCTGGATTGAGACTGGGGTTTGACCAGTCGGACCGAGCAGAGGTCATCATTCTAAACTTTAGTCAAAGGGAACAGTGCCCCTCAGTATGGGCATGAAGATTGTGGAGCAGAAATAAGGGGCCATGGGACGAGGGAGTTAAGGATGATTTGGGACATGGGAGAACCAAGCTGATTTGGGAATTAGATCACAGCAGAGGCAGGTTAAACTGGCAATCCAAGGCCGAAGGTTGAGCAGAAGTTAGATGGGGCTAGTAGATGGTAGAATTCCAAGTGACTTACTAGCAGGCAAGGACAGAAGGCAGACTAGCCATGCAGGTCACAGAGAGGCAGCCAACTAGAAGAGATCAGAGCAGGTTAACAAGTAGGTGAGTTAGCACCGCCAGCCCAGTCAGCACTTAAGCATTCTAGAAGATTTGGAGTTGCTGGGATGGGTTCAACCATGAAGAGAGTCAGGTTCAATGATAAAAAAACGGAGAAAATCCGTTGTCACTGAGAATTTGGATTACAAGAAGTTAAATGTGCTTCTGGTAACCTCACCAGGATCTGAGCAGGATG
>NW_012134969.1:5227130-5263260 GCF_000956105.1 Propithecus coquereli | reverse complement strand
CTTGCGTGGGCATTTAATGATTTTAACAGAAATCTTATTTGAAGGAATCGGTATTTTATACTCTTAATTTACAAGAAAAATTGAGGGCTGGTGTGAACGTTTATGCAGAGCTGGAATGTGGAGAAGGACACCACGTGTAAATCTCAGCAACATACTTACTGTCTGAAGAACTAAAAATGCTGTGCTTGGAACTGAAGTTTATATATAGAGTTTTATTTAAATGTTTCCATTTTCCTTTTTTTTCTGGATTGGCCAAAAGGGAATTAGAGAGAGGTGTGGAGAAGCGTGGGTTTGGGGGTATTGTTGATAGCATTGGCAGTGAGTGACTCAGTCAGTGAGTGTCCCTTTGTATTCAGAATGCAGGGTCACCACTGCCTCTTGTCCTAGCTCCCAGTGGTGAGCACAGCAGAGGTCTTTTAATAATGCATTCGCTGAGTTGAAAAATAATATTCTTGGCTCTGGAACTACGTATTTAACACATTCTCAGCATACGCCATGTGGAAAGCCCAGTGTTTTTAGACTGAGGTTCTGCCGTGCATAAATAAAACACTTGAGTGTTGACCTTTTTCAGTAAACAATACTAGAAATGTTGAGTACCTTTAAAATTCAAATGCAGCTTTTAAAATGTGTTCTCATTTTCGTGGACAGCTGAGTCCTGCCCATACTAATACCCAGCTAATCTGAAGTGTGTGAAGAGCTTGGCAATCAGTCAGACTCCGTCCATCTATGCTTGTTTTAGCTCCATGTGCGGAGGCTCTGGGGCCCTGTTCTGTCTAATTCTCCCTACATATAGGCGTTTTAATTTCCCAGGAGATCTCTCTCGTGTCTGGGCATTTGTATGGTGAGCATCACATTTGGACCAACATATATGCCTCCACCCAATTTTAATTAAGTAGTAAAGCTGATCTTTATGTATTAGAATTTTATTTCCAACATAGATATCCCTCCTCCTACCTCGCCCTTTAGAAATGTTTTTATTGGCTGTGTCTTTTCTCGATCCTAAAAAAATATCTAAGGAGAAAGCATGCCCCTCATTGTGAGAGCTAGTGCAACTTTAATTACTGGTTTTTGGGATCACAGCATCAGAGTGAGCGGCTGACTGGAGACTGCATTCACCCAAAGGTGACCATTAGTAGCAGACCTGCAGTGCTGCCTTGGGGCAGGTAGGTTCTGGGACAGGGCCTGCAGGTGGGACAGCTGCACTGACCTATTCCACTGAATTAAAAATTAAAATCTGTTTAGAAGCAGGCTGCTCACTTCTAGCCCAGAGCATCTACTAGTAGTTCCAGGTTAATGAATGTGTTTGAAAGGAGTCCGTTTCCTTCATCTTTGCTTCTGTTGTCCCCTCTGTTTTACTTCTCCTGTCTGTCCTCTTTCCTGTCTGGACAATGGAACTAACCATGATGATGCTAAAAATCCAATCTGAGATACTGATTTAGAAAACCATACAGCCTTTGTAAAAAATGCCATATGTAAATTGAGCTTAGCATAATGTAATTCTCAATCAGTTAACTGGAGTCTTTAGTTAATAGGGAACTCTTTTTTGATCGTAACTGTTTGTGGGAATTGCAAATAATATAAAAACAAGTTTACATCATAAAATTCAGTTAATACCCTAGATGCAATATAGAATCATTCCAATTTCTTACGCCTACATTTATACATCCAGTGCTGTATAATGGCTACTGATCTTGAGAATGATGATCTGAATACATTAGAAATGTCAGAAATCAGTTGGAGAGTTCTTCAGTCTTTCTTTGTCTTTCATGACTGTGACATTTTTGAAGGGTACTGGTTATTTTGTAGAATGTCCTTTATTTGGATTTGTCTGATATTCTCTCATGATTAAATACGACTTTGGCAAGAGTACCACAGAGGCGATATAACCTCTTAGTGTATTGTATCAAAGGGCTTTTCATGTCAGTGTGTCTTGTTATTGTTTTCAATATCTGTTTGATAACATCAATTAAAACAATATTTTCTCCTTAGTTACCCAATTATTTCATTAATGAGAACACAGTATTCTTCTATCATTCTGAGGACTGAGGCGCATATTTAGTATTTTAATAAAATGTGCTTTTAGAAATATACATTTTCACCTGGATAAAATGATACTTCAATGATTTTTATTATAATTAACACTTTATTTACAGTATTCTAGCTTTAGGCATATTTCTAAGTTTGCTCTAATTTTTAGCTTCCTGATTGGTAAAGTATAGTTTTTGTGAGAATTAAATGAAATGATGATATATGTGAAAGTGGTATCAAATAGTGGATACTTGGCAAATTTGAAGTAAAGTAGAATCTGATTTTGATGTTTTTGTATAAAAAACTCACCTTCAGTGTCAGGGCAGTAAAGTGTCAAAAAAGTGTGACGAGTTAGTTAAATGTTGTGGTAAGCACTGTGACCAAATGCTCAACTGTTCAAACATAGAAACACATCAATAATAATTAATACAGAGATTGTTAACATCTCTGGCTCTTCAAGTTAGCCATTTTTTTCTATTTCTTTAATTGCCCTGCTAAATGAACTTTGGGTTTCCCATTGATTCATCTTTTCATTCATTTAGTTGTTTTGTATTTAAAAATTTGATTATTTAGTTTTGTATCTAATGACTTGGTCATTACATATTAATAATAGGAAAGCTCCATATTTATCCAACTTCGAAGCTAAGGCATCTTAGATCTAGATAAGGAACTGAAACAAGTTTAAAATTCTAATTCTCAAATTAAACACCTGTGCCTATTTCACCCTTTTAGATATATATTCGTTATTTTAATTTTTTTTTTGATATAATGAGCTTTCTTATAGAACATCAGAGTTCTGGGAGCCAAGGTAACAAAAATCTCTAAAAATATTTTGCCTAGAATGTTAGCTTTTCATTATTTCTGAAACCATTTTCTGGGTCTATAATACACTCAGAGACAGACCTATAGGCATATTGAAATTGATGAAATGTGGCTTAAAATTTTTCACAAGAAAAAATTTGGCTCATTGCTCATTTATTCCCTGAACACCTGTGTTTTACTAGGTCGGTGCTGAATATTCAATAGCAAACAAAGGAAGCAGAGTGCCTGCCTTCATGGAACTTTAGTCTAGTAAGAATAAATAGATATTGAGAAAAAAAAATGGAGAAAAACATGTATTTAACAGCATGCAAAAAAAATCTGATGTTAAAGAACAAGTTGCTATAAGAAAGCATGTTCATCAATAATGTAAGAAACATAAGAAAAGATTCATCAAGTCAGTCCAGTGATGTCTCAACCAGTGCTCTGTCTGCAGAAGTTGAAGCCAGGAATGCCATAATATCACATTCATAGACCCTTAATATTGGAAGATAGGAAAGGCCATCTTGCAAACTTCCTACCCAGTACTATACTGTTGGGTATAGAAGGTCAACCAGCTTCTTCAAAAATTTCAGGAAGTTTTTTCTCCTTCTCTTCCTTTTTTAAATTAATTAATGAAAGAGTTATTTATTGACTGTATTTGCAGTGACTGTCAACTCTTAATGCACATCAGAATCTCCTTTGGAGCTGTTTTTCAAAAGGCATGGGCCTCACATCACGTCCACTAAATCAAAATCTCCTGGAGGTGGACACCAGGCATATGGATTTGTAAAAGCATCCTCAGGTGATTCCAATGCCTGTCAAAGGCTGAAAGCCACTGTGAGCTAGCTTCGTGGCTCCTGGGCGAAGCAAACAGCCACCTTGGGGACAGACACATTCTTGTATAGTATATAAGTTTAGTACGGAAGCCTTTGATTGCTCTCTAGAAGCCTCACGATTTTCTCCTGAACTTAACAAATCCTTTAACTGCTCTCGTGCCTTGGAAATCCTATTTTTATCCACCCATTCCTTTGAGTGAGAAACCTGGGAATAGCTTTCGAATATTCCCTTCTTGCATCGTCACATGCACACTCACTCCCTCTCACTTCCACCTTCCAGTTGCTCACTAAGTTCTATCTCTTCTGTCTCCATAAATACTCTCAAATCCAGCCCCCTCTGTCTCCACTGCCACTGCCTCACCTCGTCTGGTCTCTAGTAATTACTTTCAACAGGTTAACCCTGGGCGTCTCTCCCTATAGAGCTTGCCCTCCACTTTGATATAAGAATTATTGCTCTAAATTACAAATTCGATCCTTTCACTCCCACTTTAAAATACTCTATTTGGTCCCCATTGCCTGTGGGAATAAAACTTCTCAGCATGGCCCCTGCCTGTATTTTTCACATCATTCCCCACCATTTCACCATTTGCCTTTTGAAGTCCAGCAAACAAAACTGCTCACTTTCTGTACTGTGCCACATACTTTTCATACCTAAGTGTCTTTGATCAAAGTGTTGTCAATGCCCGAAACACCTTTTTATTTCTTTTTTAATATCCTTCCCTATAAATTTTCACCTTTATTCATCCTTCAAGAAAATCTAAAATCACCTACAGAGTTAATGGGGGTCTTCTCCTGAGTTGTTTCTATTAACCTGTGTTTTAATTAATTTACCCTTTTATCTACATACATGATGACTTATGTATCTGGGCCTCCCTTCGTTGGAGTGATTCTTGTGCACCTAGAACTTAAAATGGTGCTGCATGCAGTAGGAGTTAACTAAATATTCACTAAAAGAATGGGGAAAAGAATGAACGAGCCTGAAATCAGTCTGCCATAACACCTACCCATTGGTCTTAATTCGATTCTTTGGAGTGTTACTTAACCATCTAGTCCATCTTCTGTATCTACCTTACTGTGAAGGCCACTCTCATCCTTTGTCTTTTGCTCCATGTTGTCAAGCTAATAAGTTGTCATCTAAAACTGGCACCAGCTCTTTGGAATTCTAGGAGTCATTATGGGCCATTTCCATAGTTGCATTAAATTCTCAAGGTCAAGCGATCAAATCCTGATGAACGTGCTATAAACTCAGATGTTCGAGAAAGGAAAGTGGGAAGCATTTAAGCTAGTGTCATATCACATTGGTTCCAGGGTTGGCTCTTACGCTGGCTTGTTCTGAGACTATCTGATGTTGGCTCTAATGCCCACCGCCCTACTCCCACCACCACCGCAGGCTGAGATTCCATGCCTGCATCATTTATTCTACCCTTCCCAAGTTAGGGATTAATTTGCTTGCAGGGGAAGACTCACAAAATTCTGTCATCTTTGCTGTTTATTGTTAATGTTCTTCCCCCAGAGTGTTGCAATTTTTGGTTGTTCTTCCTTTTCATATATTTTTAGATATATTCTATGTATTACCTTTGGTATGTTTTTTCAAAATGTTCAATCCCAGTCCTGAATTTAGGCCTCTTCAGCATTCTTCTACAAATTGTTTCCACATCTTCATGATTGTTTTTAATTTTGTATTCATTTATTATCCTTTTTGAATCAGAATTCATCAGAGAAGTTCTTGTAAAGACACGGTGATTTCTATAGTGGTACCCTCTTTTCTTTCACTATGAATAGGGCTATCCAGTCATATAATCAAAATTTTATTTTTCTAAATCTTTCTTGTACTTATTAGAGCTGTTACCTTGTGTTCATATTATACTTATCTTTTCTCTGAACTTTTAAAATGTTTTTCATAGGTCAGTGGTATGGATCTGGTTAGAATTAATGTTCCCTGTCCTCACTATTATGAACTGTAGCCTGCATAGTAACTTTCTTCTGAGAGTCCTATCATCTTCATGTTTTTATTGGCTTTTTTTGCAGCTGGTCAATACCAAGGCTGTCATACAGGTCTTCTCTGTCATCAAAGGTCATGAACAGACTCCAGCCGTTCCTATCCCGGTTTAATTAAAGTATTATAAATCTGCTTTCCACGACTTTATTTAAAGCTCTCTTAAAATATATAATATTTTGTATGTTGTTTTGGTTTCTTGGTTAATGAGTTCTGACATTACTTTTGGCGCTGTAAAAATGTGCTTTATTTTCTTTCTACTGAAATGATCTCTTTTACGCTTTGAGCAATAAACCCTAGTTTTAGTATTTCATGAGTTGGTGAGTAAGTGCATGTTTATATCGTCAAGACTTTCCTAATCTTTTCAGTTTATCTTTCATAAAGAAGTTCACTTTAGTTTTCTAGTTGATAAACCAGCATCTTTATGTAGGACAATATTGTACTTAGGAAGCATGAATTTAAATCCCTTGGCATTCTTCTCAAAGCAACATTTTAGAGAATAAAACTACCATTGTCATCATATAAAGCAGAATATAATCTGAACTTGCTTAAATGTACAATAGTAAAGAGCTCTGTCCTTTCGGCAGCCTCCAACGATCCTGATTTCACATGTTGGGGTTTATCATTCCCTGCCAGGGCTGTCTGCCCACTTTCCTTCTCTCCCTTCCCACAGAGGTTTGTTTTTTGTTTTTTTGTTTTGCTTTGTTTTTTTGACTTCTTTGAGACTCAGCCCATATTCTTCTGCTCTGGTGCTTTCCTGATACCCCAGATGAAAATAATATCTACCTTTCCCTCTACCACACACTTCTGCAATGAATGTTTTTACTTAATATCATTTGTTTCAATGTGTACTGACTGACCTCCCAGGTATTATAGACTCACATCATTCTATGAATGGAATTAAAGACTGTTTAGTGGGCAGAATTTTGCTTCTGAACCACCGTATAAAAAAAGCATAAATGGCAAAAGCTTTCAAAATTCAAATAGCATGTAAGTATTTTGTGTATTTTTAACACAAACATGAAATATGTAGGTTATATGAGTACCACTGGTTTAATTTTTGAAGCAGATGAATCATAGTTATCTCTATACGTTTCTAAAGACTCAGACGTGATTTTGAGAAGGACAGTATTAAACAGAACCTGAAGCTGGTACAGTGGGCAGTAGCTGGGCAGAGAGGACAGGTGCCAGTAGGATATCGTCGGAGGCACTGGCTTCTCACAGCCTCTTCTTTGGTGGCGTTGTCAATTGGGTGGGGAAGTAGAGAATACTGTGCACATCGTGCTGCTAAATAGAATGAGTCCAGGTGGCCGACCCACCTTCTGCCCAGCAGACCACACTGTCTCTTTACACTTCCCAGTGGTGAGGCGAGTCCTTGCACGCAGTGCTACGTAGGAGTCCTGTGTTTTAAGTTGCTCCAGGCCGTAGGCTTCCCAGCCAGAAAGGCACGCGCCATTGCATGGCCCATCAGTTTCCAGTTTTACAATAAACACAAAGGAAAACAAGCGGTTACTCCTGATGAGATATCATCATATAAGTGTCTGGACAAATCCTTATCATGACTCTGTCTGCTGTGTGCAGAATATTATGCTAAGAGCTTGGTAATTTCAAATCGCCCCTTGTCTCCAGATGTCTTTGAAACTAATTGAAGAAAAAACACAAATCCTTAGATACACAAAGAAAATAAACACAAAAAATGGGAATACAGAACACCAGTTGTCAAAATGCAGTTGTTTAGCTGTTTGATGGTAGATATTAATATGTGCTTAATAATTTTTGCTATAGCTGTGCCATCAAAAGATTTATTTCCTTATTTATTTATACATGACTCAATAAAGTATACATTTTAGCCTTATCCTAAGCAATAATGTCAGTGAAATCCTATGGTTCCCTTTCAAGGGATTTTTTTCTGACACATATTAGTTTAAACTATATGAAACTGCCAATATTTGACCACTTTTAAAATCCATGGAAATATTGATTTCACATGACTCAAAATAAATATAACCATCAAAAATTAAAATGATGGTTTTGGTTCCCATGTTAAATCCCCAACATCCCACCATAGGGGCACTCGGGAGTTCAGAGGAGCAAGCAGTTGTAAAGAATTGATCTTGTAGGATGTTGTGGAGAAGGTAGGCTTTGGTGTGAGCCTAAAAGAAGGATACAAAGAGAAGAGAAGAGAAGAGGAGCAACACAGGGAGCAGCTGTGTGCACCACCAGGTGGAAAGGAAAGCCACAGGGCTGGGGGACAGGCACTATCTCCTTTGACGTCTCAACCCTTGCATTTACTTGAAAAGCATGTTTTCAAAGCAGATGTTCACACTTTTAAGATCTCTCTGATGTCTCAAAAAATTATTTTCCTGTTGTTGTTAATACCTTGAGCAGGGTCAGGTACTTCTATTAGCAAGTATGTGGTTGTCCCCAGGGTGTCCACGTTGGCAAGAGTGCTGTAACTTAAGAGGGTGCATGAATCTGACTGCATGAAGACAGCTGCATCAGCAAAGGCTCTACTGCCAAGGTTAGCACCTGACTGCATCGAGGCTCCCTCCAATTCATTCCAGAAGTTCCCTTTGCCATTTCTATGAACATCTTCATATCTTTCTGGCCCATCCCCACTGTGCCGAAGACTCCAGCTTCATGCCTTTGTCCTTACCAGGTGCAAGTAATGGGTAACCACCCGACACATTCCTCTGAGCTTACTGTGAGAGTGTATCGAAGGGCAGTTTCCCAGGATCAGTTTCCATGGTTGCCATGGCCTTAGCTGGCCCTGGCTTAGCCCTGCCTGAGGTGTGTTCCAGCAGAGAACATTGAGACATCTGACCAATGGGCCATGGAATACTGTGAACTATACTTTTTAGAATAAAAAGAGAACTCTGTTGAAAAAAATCAGAGTGCGTCAGGTCATGGAAATGTGTTTTTTTTTACTTTTACAGCTAGCTATAATTTAGGAAATTATGGATAGGATTTGTTATTTTCTTATATTTAAAGAGGGTCAATAACAGGTATATTTGTATGTATGTTTGTTTAAAAAGACTATTTTTTTAGAGCAGTTTTAGGTTCACAGCAATAGTGACCCTATATATATCCTGCTATGGTTTGAGTTTGTCCCCACCAAAGCTCATGTTGAAATTCGATCCCCAGTGTGGCAGCATCGGGAGGCGGGGCCTGGCCATGTTTGGGTCAAGGAGGCTGATCCCTGGTGAATGGTGTGATGGTGTTCTCACCGTAGTGCAAGTTCTCTCAGGAATGTTCTGATAAGAGTGGATTATTATAAAGCTGGGACGCCCCTCAGGTTTTGCCTATTCGCGTGTGTCCACTTCCCCTTTGACCTTCTCTGCCATGTTATGACACAGCATGAAAAGCCCTCACCAGAACCCGCGCAGAGGCTGACACCATGCTTCTTGTACTTTCCGGCCTGCAGAACCGTGAGCAAAATAAAGCTCTTTTATTTATAAATTACCCAGCCTTAGGTGTTCTGTTACAGCTACACTAAACAGACTAAGACATGCCCCCTGCTCCCACACATCACAGCCTCTCCCATTATCGACGGCCCCCAGAGCGGTGCGTTTGTCACAGTTGGTGAACCTGCATCGACACAGCATCCTCCACACTTCATAGTGTGTTTCATCGACAATTCACTGGTGTTTGGTGCGTAGGGTCAATTATGTGTATCTTGCAAAAAGAATAAGACAGGACTCCTCTCTTGAGTTAATAGTGTCTGAATCCAATCAAAAACAAACCTTGAAGCCAACAATAATAACCACGAAAACAATCCATAAATTAATGTCGGGGCTGAGATGGAGGCTAAATTACCTACAAATTTTTAAAACATCAAAGTCATTTTGTTTCTTTTGAGTCCAGGGGAACCATAACTTCTGGCGATGATTGCATTTTAAATTATAGTTTTTATTATTATTTAGGTGTGGGAAGGCCAACAGATCAAGAGTCAATTGCCATTGAAGAGATAGTTTATTACTCACAGTTCCAGAGAGGAGGGGGCAAAGGACCCCACTGCACAAGGAGGCCACACGGGGAAGCACCAGGGTCATCCAGAAGGGACAGGAAGTGAGAGAGCTTTTATTGTGGTTTCTGCAAAAAAGAATGGGCAAAGCAAAGCGGGTAAACAGGCTTAGCACTGGCTACTTTGAATAATTTAAGTGCACTCTAGAGTACAAGGGCTGTCTCCAGTACCTGCTAACTGGCCTTGGGAAAGTATCAGGGCAGAGTAATAGTCGCTTAGCATGTGAGAACCAGTAAAGGAGGTTGTTGAGGGTGTCGGTCTGGGTTGGTTGGTTTACATTGGAAGAGTGTGCTCCCAGACAAGCTGTTTGCTCTCTAGGATTGGCTGGCCCTGTGAGGGGTGGGCCCTCCAGTCCTGTCAAAGCGTCAGGAATACAGTAAATAAAAAAGACATGATTAATACAGTATGTGTGTGTATATATATATGTGTGTGTGTGTGTGTGTGTGTGTGTGTAAATACACACACATACATACATGCTCATAATATTTATTCAGTGAATTTGTGTATGTAGGAGGGAGGGGTGTATGTCTACTAACTACTAGGCACTATTTTGGCTGATGGTGATTTAGCAGGAAAAATATTTGAAAATAGTTAAAAATAAGCCCAGCCTCATAGAAGACAAACTTATTAAAGAAATAATTAGGTGATATTATATAACCTCAGATGCTGAGAAATCCTATGGAGAAAAATTAAGGTCACAGAAAGATAGAGGGTCTCTGAAGTTGCTATTGTAGGTAGTGGTCAGGGATGACACTTGAACAGAAGAAGAGCTAAGGTGAGGGAGCGGGGTGGGTGTGCAGGTGTCTACAGGAAGCCCAGGTGCAAAGTCACTAAGGGAAAGTCATGCCTGAGGGGCTCCAGGAGGAGTGACAAGACCTGCGTTGCAGGAGCCCCAGAAGAAGCAGAAGCTGTAAGGAATGAGGTTGCCGAGGTGAGCAGGAGCCAGATTCTGAAACACCTTGGAGACCATCTACATATGATGGGAAGCTGCTTGTTGTGTTTCTGTGGTGCTGGAAACCTAGGCCATATTAAGACAAGAGTTAAGCTTTAATCTCAAAATGCAAATGAAGTAGCCATCACCCCATTCTATTTTCTTATTTTCTACACTATTAAAATTTTTTATATTCATTTGAGATGGCTTAGTTTGCAAATGGGGAAGCTTAATATCTTTCTCCCCAAAGGTCTACCCTTAGAAGTTATTTTTACAGTCTAAAACAAATCAAACAAATAAAAACTTCCCTTCCCCATACAATGTGAAAGGACAGCTTTAGGTCACGACTGAAAATGACTTTCTGTACCACTGAATGCCTCGGCATATATGTGGCATTTAAATAAAATGAAATGCAATTTTTAAAAGTGCCACACTTTTGTAAATCTAGGAGATGAAAAACAAGCTATGAACAATCAACAATTTGCTTTTATTTTCTATTAAACCGTAGTGTTTTTTGCACTTCATATTGTTTACTGAATATAAAGTAAAATCCACTCATACTCCGCTTATTATAAGAGCACCCACAAAGAAAACCTCATTTCAAATCTAATTGTGGACATTGTTCCTTCATTAAAAATTCATAGGGTTTGCGAATGTGTCACACAAGCATGGAGTCTCCATTATTTCCCCAGCTCTTTTCCCACTGCCAATTCTTATGAGAATTTTAAACCACCCATATCTAGAAAGGTGTTCTCTGAAGAACAACAAAAAAGAAAAAAAATGAGGAAAGAAAAGAAATTACGAATGTAAATAGAAAGACCTACTGACCAAATACACAGCGGTTTCCCAATTTCGTTTCAGTATATGTAGGTCAGTGGACAGGGACAGCCGGCCTTCCCTTCACCTCTGCATCTCGTTAATGCTAGTAAGGTCATCTTCTTGGCAAACTTTAAGTGTGTTATTAACTGGCAGCTGGTCCATTGTTTGTTTTGTTTCAAGTAAAAAGGGAGGACACTGAAAAGTAGACCGTTTGACTTAGCTTCTTCTCCATCCTAATTCTAATGCCTCGCCCCCCCCCCGTTAGCCAGACCCAAGTAATACACAAAATGCGTAGTTTGTGCACGTTGTTTGCTTCAATGGACGTGGCAAGCACTGCTGTGCGGTGAAATAGTTTGGTCAGGCTCCATGTGGAGCCCTATTGCTTATACTTCATATGCTTTCATGATTTGCATCGAGAAAGAATACGCAAATACAAGAAAACTAGTGGAGAGCATAAAATAAGAATAGGTAACTGTGTGCAAGAAAACCGATCCCATGGCATGGAGGAAATACACTCTTCTGGATTTGGTATATAAATGTACAACAATTGTGTGACATTTAATACACTTCAGAAATCGCCCCTTCTCTTCCTATAAACTTATTTTTGCAATTTAGCTCAGCAAGGAGCTTGCAAATTCCGAATCGATTTCAGCTCAACATGACTCTGGTTGGAAGGATACCACTATGACCTCCATTTTATTCTGCATCACATTTTCAGTATTAACTAACATTTTCTCTTTAATTTACTGCCCTTCCTAAGGTGGCCTGCTCATCTTCCTGGTTCCCAAGCATGTGATCTAACAGCAGATTATTTATCCAAAGGATTCGTACCATTGCCGGCCATTGTTCTGAATTTTGGGTGCTGGATTAAGACATCAAGATCACACTTCAAGTCTTGATCTACCGGACTACAGGAGTTTGCAAACCAAAATGGAAGTGCTATGCCGCCGAGCCCTGTCACGCACAGGCTCAAACCACCTGATTTATTATTCTGCTCTCATGTGTACCAACAATGAATCAGACCAAACTTAAGTTGGAAAAAAACGAGAAAGACCAGAATATGTACTTTTCAGGGGGGAATCGCTGCTGTGAACATGTGCCGATGAAGCTGTCCTTAGCGGGGTTTTTGCTGCTCGTGCAGTCAAACGTATTCCTTCACGAGGGCCTATCTGAAGGGATCTGGATTCTAGCTATCAAAATATCTGACAGTTTTGCCAGTAATGTTTCATTTCTTTCAGCTCCTCCAAAAGGCATTTACGTTAGCCTCTCCAGTGACTCGTGAGATGAGGACTGAGAGCATAAAGTGGAAAAACTCAGGAAACTGGCCCACAGGGTACTTGTGACAGGAGCGCTCCTCTGGTATGCAAATTGTGCTGCCAAACTGCTTTGCACATTTCACAGGAGAGTCAGAGAGAGAGCAGCTTCCCCAGCTCAGCTCTCAGGGTTTATTTCGTCTTTACTGGGAGTGAAAAAGCAGCTGCCACAAGGAGTGATGATTCTGCTAAGCACACAGTGGGACGTAGATTCGAGCATGACACACAGTAACTAACGTAGACCGTCATGCTTCCAGCACCTCCAAAATGTCAGTGGTCGCTGGGAATCGGAATTAGAAGTTAGGTTTCCTGGTTTATTCAGCTTGTAGCTTTACCCGGCTGCATAGTACTTCCCTTCCTGGTTTCTGTACCTCTTGGTCAGCGTGGGAGGTAGAAAGGAGGACTGAATTCCAGCCCCTGCCTGGTAGCTGGCTGCCAGTGTAACGAGATAGCTTGTGTAGAGACACGTATCGGGTGTGATTAAGAGAAGCAGAGTAGAAAGGGGCTCTGGCAGAAAGTGAGGGAAAGAAAAGTAAGGGGAACCCGACTTCACCTCCCAGCCTTTCCATCTTGCCCTTTCCTCTGGAGGCGCAACTGTGGTGAGGGTGTTCATGAATTAGAGATTGCAAGTAGGAGCCGTCTACACAGGGCAGACAGTTCTGGACAGTCCTTGATGGCCATGATGCTTATACTTACCTTCTTTATACCACGCTGCCAGCTCAAATCACCAGTTTACCCTTAGTATATGTAATTGGACAATGTTAAGCCCAATTTGGGCTACAGGTCAACCCTAGGTAGACACCTTATATGTTTATTCCCTCTCTTTTTCTCAAAATACACAGTTATTACTCTGACTTTAAGAAAAATATGCTGCTCAATATAGCATGGGTCTTGGGTTGTTTTCCAGCCTTAATTTCCGCTTATTTGCTCAGATTCCTTTGCTTGCCTACTTCTGTGACTGAATAGAGGGTCTGTGAAGGATGACTGGGGTAGAGGCCATGGAAAGGTACCACAAAGCTGCAGGTCCCAATGACCAGGGGAGCCCCAGACCATGGCTCAGCCTTGCCACAGCAGGCTGTGTCCCGGCACGTGGCTGAGATTGGCATTTTCTCTCCCAGCAACTCTGGCTTCGTTTTAATTACTGTTCATGGCTCATCCTGGTTTCAGCCTACTTTTAAATTTTCTTATCTTTCCTTTCTGAAGGGAGCGTCTTAGAGAGTTTCCTCTACAAGGCTAGTATTACATTAATGAGTAGTTTTATCCAGAATCTAGTTGTTGTTTTTTCTTATAATGGGCATGCTTCTAAGAGTATCTAGTTTGCAACACTGTAGCAAGTTCAAGTCTGCTCATGCTTTTTAATTTATTTCCCCCACTGTGTTAATGCAAACTTTTTGAGGACAGAGTCTGGGTCTTGCTCACTATTAGGTTCATCGTATCAGGCACACTTACTGTATGACCTGCATACAGTAAGCATCTAATAAAGATCTCTTGGATGAATGGATCCCCCACGGATGGAACTAACATTTTACCCCAGACTCCTCTGCCTTTAGAACCAGTCAAACCCAGAGGGACCTCCTATTCTGGCTCTTCGTTGGAGAAAAGCTCAATTCCCCAGATCTGTGTCGGCAGAGGTCTAGGCTAGGACAGACTGAGCCCTGGGCTCTGACACCCATTGGCTTTCTGACCTTGGTAAATAATCCAAAGTCTTAACCTTCTGAACCTTGGTTTCTTTTCTTTTGTAAAAAAAAAAATTGCTAATAACCTCTATCTTATAAATTGTTGTGGGTCTTTTTTTGTGAGATTACAGATGTGAGTTGCTTACCACAAGAGCTGCTATATAGTGAGCTATTTTCCCAGTGGGTGCCTCTGAAGTGTGGTCAGCTGGGGGAAAGGGGAAGGGAAGGACTTTCCCCTTTTACTTTATAGACTTTAGCTTTCTTCAAACTCATTTTGTGTATTAGTATTAATAATGATAACTTTAAAATAAAAATTTTCTTATAGAAGTATTAATTCCCAACTTTCTAACATATTGACGTTTATTCTTTTCTTCTCAGATTGAAGAGAACTGTGTCATTCCATTTCTGTGCAAATTTTGCTACTAAAAAAAAAAAGACAGTTGAATTAGCTGGTAGTTAAGAATGGTAGCAGGAGTTTAGGGAGTGTGTTCGAATGACCATGGTGACCCCTATTAAAGTAAGGGTTTGGTGACGGGAGATTTACTGTGGGGAGTCTGGACATAATGGTGCGTTTTGTTTTATATTGATTATGCGTCTCACTGTTCCGTCTACCTTATTTTTGCCTTATTACTAAAACGCTTTGTGTGGCAGAGGCTGCGTCAAGTTGTTTTGTTGGATAAGCACACGAACACATGTCCGCTTCATTGTGCCAGTGATAAAATCATTATCCTAATTGCTGTAATAGTGAAGGCCTGGTGAGTATTTGGAGTTGACAGCCACCGCGGCTCTCAGATGCCCTTACTTCACAGACTGCGCTGTTTAACCACCACTAGTTGCTGGTTATTTTCCGAAGTTGTTATTTTACAATAAACATTATCTCAATAAACCATAACATTTAGAATTGCTCAAGAATATCAGAGGACTTGAAGAGCAGAAGACCTTTTTCATTAAGACTAGAAAGGAAAAAAGTGTAATAATGCTAGTGGGAATTCTTTTAAAATATTTGTTTAGGTTCGGTTTAAGCCATCTAGCTGTGGAAATAACAAACCATGGTAGCAATAGCAATATCTTGTAATTCCCACAAAGCACATTCAGCATAATTTCTTTTTTATAAATAATAAAACCATAAATAAATATGATGACTGTAAGCTAACATGAAATTATATCCACTACCATGGGCCAGATGTTTTTCTCCCGTATCTGTGTTCTTTAAGGTCAGTTTTGGCTCACTTCTCTCTCTGCCTGCCCCGAATCATTTGAGTAATCTACACCTGAATAGCTGGGGACGGCATGGCATTTGATCATGAACTGAGTTTGGTGAGTTGAGGGGAAATACAGCCTTGTTTATCTCACACATAGTAGGCAGGCCGGAGACAGAGAATGCCTCAGCCACTTGAAGCCTTTGTGGGCTTTGCTTTTGGAGGCCTCACCCCATGCTGTATCAAACATCAGAAATGCATTCACATCTGACATTCAGTACAATTTTGTCTATAGGAATTTTGGACAGGAGTTTCATAATTTCTCTTTTCAGGTTATTTGCCTATAAGTTATTTCTTATTTAAAACCATCTCTGATTTCTCCATATTTCTACAAAATGAGAAAGCCCACATATAAATGATTTTCGACTATCATGACTTTTATCCAAACACTAAATTTGATCATTAGAGTTGTCATGACACAAAATTTGTAGACATTTAATTAAATAATTACTTGTTTCAGATAGTGCTCTTCCCATTGTACATAGACACGGAACATTTTCAGGTCTCCAACGTTATTATAGGCCTCTCTGCCTCTAGAGCCTAATTGATAACACAGCCATCATTGGGAAAATAAGCTACTTTCCCAAAGCCTGATGGATCCTCTGATCTTGAAGACTATAGTAGAGAAAGAGATTCTGTTTAAGGAGCTTAGTCCTCCAGATGCCATCCCCTTGTAGGGAAGGATTTTTATATGGCAAATAGCTCCTTCTACTGACAAGGAGGATGAGTGTTAATGGGGGAGCGTGGGGGTGGGAGACAGCATGTTTACAACTTCCTATGCAAATCTCTGACCAAGATAGAGAGAGAGTACAGAAGGAGTTGGATCTGTAGCAGCAGTGTTTTGTAGTGACCTTCAACCTCCTCTTCAGTGCTGGAACCTTCCCCTCAGCATTTATTCCCTCACCTTGTCTGCGGGAGGGCAGGAGCCTCCAAGGAGGTTTTCTGGCTTATGAGGGCTTCTCTGAGATCACTTTGTGCAGCCAGTGCTCTTCTGATGGTCCCTGACCTCCAAATGCAGCATAAAGTCCTTTTACTAAGAAAGGACCAGGACAGAGATCCTAATTTCTGAATCATTTATGTCCCTGGAGGCTGGAACCACCTTTCTGTGCTCCCCAGTCTGCCTCCAGCCTCAGGAACCTGAATACGCTTGGGACACACAGGTCTTTCTTTCTTCTGAGCACCTTCATTTGAATTTTGCTGAATACAGCCAGTAGCTCCAAAGGTTTGACCCATTTCCTGAGAATGCTCACTGCCAGCCTAGAACTTTCCAATTGGATGTCCTGCTGCACATCCATTTGCGTCAGGCAGTGGCGCCCCAATAGCCGTCCCCTAAACTACTCCATCAGGTTTTCTGGGTCACCCCCCATTATGTAACTGCACCATTTGTGAGGCCCTGAGAAGTAAAAAGGACCACAGCAGGGGACCCGAGGCTCTACTGTTCTTGCTCACTGGTTACAGAGCATGACCCAGGGCGGTGGGTGGTCATTTAGAGAAAGAGAAAGCAAGGTCTCTGGCCCAGGGCCACACACTGGAGGTGGCGGTATCCTGCTAAGTCTGCATGTCCTGGGGCAATCATGACTGCAGGGCTAATGCTTTATTCATCATGCTGCAATGGCATCATTAAGAGCACATTAGTTTAAAGAGTAACTAACATGTTCTTTGTGACCCTACCAGGAGAAATGTTAAACAGGATGAGCAACTGGCTCAGGCTGGTCTTGGTCTGGTTGGATTTTATTGCAGGTAGATTTTCATGGATTAAAGGGCTCTAACCAGGGCTTTTTGGAAAATAGATAACTAATTTACCGGAGTTTGCAGCCATTTAAGGGTCACTTATTTACCCACTACAATTAAAATGTTCTACTTTGTGGCTTAATACATTTTCCATGGTTAGGTCAAGGTATAAAATGAGTACATAATAAAAGAAAAAACTGAGCACAAAACAGCACAAATTGTAGAATGCTTTCTTTTATAAAAGAAGATAATAGTTTTCAGAATAGTTTTCAGATAATAGTTTACAGAAGTTGCTTTCTGTGTACATATCAGTGTGTCCAAAAAGAACAGTATGTGGCCAATATTGCCTTTCTATACCGTGCATGCATATAAAATTTTTCTTTGATTTGTGGCCATGTCCATGGTTTACAGAAGTCACCTCTCTTGATGTATGTGTCTTTGAGGCAAGACTGAAATTCACCCGAAGTCTTGTCCCAGAGGCATCCTCCGCTTTCTCAAAATGACTTTTTACTCTTTTTTGTCTCCATGGCTGTTTCTCAGCAGTCCATAGCTTTGCCATTTCAGAAAAGGCTTTTATTTAGTTACACCATTCTGGTGACTTTGTCTACTCTTTAGAGCTTTTGGAATGTGAATGTGAAGAGAGCAGAGAGAGTGCGAACACAGAAAAATTCTTGTCAGTTGAGGGGAGGCAAGAATTATCTAATATGTCCTTATTTACATTTATAAATCTGTCTGTGACTTACTTAAATGGTAGTTAAGTCTCAGTTTCCCTCTTCTGGGCATAGAAGAGGCCACACATCACTGCAGAAGTAGGATCTAGATAGATCTAGATAGACGGATCTAGAAGATCCGTCTTCTCCAGATGAGAGCTCAGAGGAAGGGAGAATTGTGACCTGCTAAGGCCATGTGACACAGTGAGCTGCCACACCCATCACTAGCTGCACCCAACAGGTGTCTGTGAGGAGCATTCTAGAGGCATCTGTACTGGGGAGAAATCAGAACTGATGAACTCCCAGGTTTCATCCAACTCTTCAAACCCAGATGCTTTATGAACTTGAGTGTGTTTGTCCCAAATCCCAGGGGCCAAGAACAACTTTGCTTAAAGTGAGACTCTTCTAGTTTTAATGGATCCAGGCTTATGTTTACTGATGCAAACTGCTTTCTGTAATAACGCACTCAGCAGCAGACTCAAGCAAGGATAACTTTTTCTACGGTAGGGGTATTTTGGGAGGTGGAAAACAACAATGGATGGCAACAGATTGTGTGTGTGGTTGATTGTCATTTATTGTGAGGGGGATGAGTTGAGTCATTACATATTTCATAAACACTCTTCAGAAAGTCTGAAACGGTCTAAATGGGGAAGGTCCAATATGTTAAAACCTGTCTCCTCAAAGACTTTTAAATTACAGACAGTAGCCCCCTCTTATCCTCAGGGGATATGTCCCAAGACCCCCAGTGGATGCCTGAAACCACCAAAAGCACCAAACCCTATATGTACTTATTATAGTAGCATCCAGGCCTGTTTTTTTTTTTCTTTTTTTGTTTTTAATGGAGAGAGAGAGATACTTTATCCTGAAGGTCTTAGTGTGCTCTTTTGTTATTTGTTCAATTTAGAAATATAAAGTGTAATTTTTTCAAAAGCAAAGTTTTCCTGAGAAACATAATTTTACCTCTGTCATTTCTCCACACTTATACATATAATTCCAAGTATTTCTCTCTGTGTCAAAAGATAACTGTCTTTATCTACTATTCTACCAATGCTATTTGAGTTGTCTCTTTGGCAAGTTTGGTCATTTTGTTTGATTACGTGATTTCAGAGGGAGACTTTCAGGTCATATCTCTCTCTCTGTCTCTCAACGTGGAGTTCTTGGGAAACAGACATGTCATAGGTAAACCTTATCCATTCAGTAGCCATTTCTTCTCTAAGATGGAAGGAAGATGATTTATAGTTTAAAATTGGCTGCTAGACAAAGTAGAAAAACAGAGGATATAATCACAGACCCATAATGGAATTTTGTGTTTGAGAGATGACCAGATCTGCTTTTTAGTCTCTGTGGTCCATGCCAAATTGAAACTTTTCCTTTCTTCCCGTGATTTCACTTCTTTAGTACTGTGCATATATGCCTTCGTCACACTAACCTACTGCCTAATGGATCTGGAGATGCAGTTATTTATAGATTTCAGCTCATTCCAGGAGCAGCTGCAAGAAGTCTACAAAAGGAGAACATCACCGTAACCTGCCTGTGACCCCGCATTAGTTGCCAGGAAGGTGTGGAATCCTGAATCTCAGAGGGCGCCTCGTTAAGGGCACTAAAAGCTTATAGTGAAGGATCTGACAGATTTTTTAAAATTGGGGTTTTCTTTGACACTTTAAATTCATATATGTCCTAGTGTTCAAGAAAAATCCCACCTCCCCTCACCCTTTTAGCTTTCAAAACTCCAAGCTTTGGGATTGAACCCCAGAACTGAAGTTTTTCCTTTTTTCTTTGTTCCTTTATTGCTTCTTTCTTTTCCTTTTTGAATTCATTTGAAAATATGTATATTTATATTTTATATATAATTTAAAATATATTTTATAAATATATAAATTTTATATATCTATATATCTTTATATATACATATGTGTGTGTGTGTGTGTGTGTGTAGAGAGAGAACATGTACCACATTCCAGGTACTTTGCTTGCTAGCTGCAGGGTACACAAAGATGACAGGTTTCCTTAATCATCCTAAGCTTATAGTTTGTTAGGGAGAAAGAGAAAAATAGTCGGCGAGAATATGAGTGACAAGTGCTTATGTAGAGAAAGGTACCGAGAGCTATGGGAACATGGAGGAGGGAACACATATCTCCTTTGTCTTCTTGCCTTAAAGGGAAAACTGAAAAAATACTTAGAACAGGAATGGCATCTCTCCTCAAGTACACTGCGATGTGATGTATATTAAATTGTGACACCTTAGAAAAAAGTTCATTGAGTTTATAAATATAGATAGTCCCCGACTTAGGATGGTCCGACTTATGATTTTGGAATGTAAGTAACCTCACTGTAAGCCAAGGAGTTCCTTCTGACTTACGATGGGGTTCCAGTTTCTGCTGAATGTGTATCACTTTCACACCATCCTAAAGTTGAAAAATCTTAGCATTAAATGAACTTTCACCTTATGGTATTTTTGACTTAATGGGTTTATTAAGATGTAACCTCATTGTAAATCAAGGAGCATCTCTACATGACTAACAAGTTAGATACTAAGGAAGACCTTTTGAATTTATGGATTCGATACTGAAAGCTATAGGATTCACACATGCCCGAAATGATCTTTGCCCAGCTCCATCCTCTGTTCACACAGTTTCCAAGAAGTGACTTTTCTTTCTAGCACTGAGAAAGAGCTTTTTAGCTTTATTTGATATAATATTCCTACTTTACAGTCATCTCATTAGAAATTCCTCATAATATGCCTAATCTGAATCTCTTCTTCAAAACCTCAACCCCATTATTTCCCATCAATCAGCAGATATTGATCATTAATAAGTAAATAATAAATCATATAGATACTGTATCTTTAACAGATAAGAAACTTTTTCATGCTTTATCAGGTAGTATTTTAGGTAATCCCCAGTATCAGCTACCTCTTTATTATCATCTTTAAGCTTTGCCTCTAAGTATACCCCCAACAGCCCCAAATTTACTCCTATCTAAAAATTAAGAAGAATGTAGACTTTGCTGACATTTCTGTAGAGGGGACAGAGGAAAGATTTATATTGTATCCTTCCAGTGAGCCACCTGAAATTCTGCTTAAGTCATTTATCTTCTCTATAGTCCCCTTTTGTCATGGATGGCCACCAAAGATTTCTTCTTTCTCCCCCTGCCCCAAAGCACTCGGCTTTTGTGTTCTCTTTTACCACTCTTCACAGAGCAATTCCACTTACATATTCCAAACTTACATATTCCACTTACCTCCCTAGTAAACAGGAGCCATTCTCCTTAGAAGCCTGTTTAGTAACCCTGTACAGTAATTAGAGCATGGCGCTGGGTTTCCTTTTGTATTTGAAGAGATAATAGTGAGAATTGTATAAAACTGATTAAAGATATTAAAATTTCTAACTTTTTTTCTAGAAATTTCTAAATTTCTAAATTTTGTTCCTCAATGGGAAGATTGGTCTGAAATTACTTAGTTTACCATTACAGGAAGTGGTAATATCTCCCTTATTATTCATAGACAGTTGCTTAAAAATCATGGAGTTAATACATAAGTGACATCTTTGTAACAATACTCTATATTGTTCTAAACTGGGGAACATTTCCATAACCTTAAGAGAGTATCTTACTGATTACATGAAGACCAAATTTAGATATTTTCTTAGTGATAGAAGACAAGAGTACACTTTGGATAGAAGTGCATTTTTCTCTTAACATATATATAAACCATGATGATGCCAATGAAGTGTTCATATAAAATAAGAAGGTTTAAGAAACCGTACCATACTATATAAGACATTAATATCTGACTCTTTCACTAAAATTACTTGCTATTGAAGTAGATAGGGACCTAAGGACTTAGATCAAACAAAATCATTTTAAATAGAATTTTCAATACCTAGCTGATTCTACCCCCTTTTAATAGAAATCTATCTTTTGTGGACAGTTATAGGTGAGTTTTAGTATTCACAATGTATGTGTCCTTGGTATCTATAAAAGTTGGAAATCATTAGAAGAGGTTGTATTATTGTGAATGGGAACAGCCTGTGCCTTTTTTTTTAGACCAAATAGTATTTTTATAAACTTAGTGGGTTTTAAAAACTATTTACCCCATTGATATAGCCCAATGAAATACCGAACATAAATATATCTTGTTGAATAGTTATGAAATTGGGTATGAGATTTTGTATTTGAATATATCTCAACAAAGAACAGGTTATATATCCATTAAGCCCTAGACAAAGCTGTGCTGTTATTCTTGGCATTTTGTATATCAGATTGTTTTGTAGTGATCATACTTCACTAAAAGCTGTAAATAGAAAAATGCCAATTTCATAATTGGTCATGAATCTCTTGAAAGCTTTCATAGGAAGAAAAAACCTAGAGAGAAAAAATTTGTGTATCTTTTAAGTTCCATTATATTATTTTATAAAGGAATTATGAAAAATGAAATATTCTGTTACAATTTAGGTGTGGCACAGGAAACTAGGGCAACACTTACTTTTAGAAATATCAAGTGTTACTCACTGTTTTAGAATTAATTACATAATTATCTACCAGAACACAAAGATCCCAGGGTACCTTAATGGAAACACTACACTTCCAAATAAAATAATAATAATTATCACCTACTATATTCAAAGTACTTTATTAGCTATAATTTTTTAACTCTCCACATTTATCTGTGTAAATAAACATCATTAAGAATATTAATCTTTTCTATAGTTCAGAAATAACAAAACTAAGGCAGAGAAATTGATTTGAATGATAAATTAGGCATTATGGTCTTTAATTATTTAAAGAGGCAGGTATTCAATAGGAACGATAGATGTTACTAGAGTACAAAAATAGCTCTTGCAACTATTCATAAATTACGAGGTAGTAATTAATTAAAAATATCACCTTTCTTCCAAGCCAAATGATCAAATCAGTTTAAATTTTGTAAAGAATGTCATGGCTGCCTTGAGACTGTTGGAAATGCCTAAGATGCGACAGAACTTACCTTCGAGTCACCATCCCAGGCGTATGGTAGCCACATGAAGTTGTATGTCATTAAAACTATGGCATTGGGAGGTTGAGGAGGTGTGATAAATTGAATGTCACAGAGTTCGACTGAGGGATAAGTCTAGGTTTACACACCACATCCTGCCAACGGAGCAGTGCTTTTTCCGGTGAAACTGTAGCTGTTTGTTACTGTTTTCAGTGAAACACTTGCAGTTTGTTAAGATGACCATGAAAAATGTTAGATAGAAGCTATGGCCCTCCAGAACATTTGGTGCCCCTTTATTGGACTGTAATCACTAAGGTGAAAACTACCATTGGAACAGACAGTTACAGAGCCAAGGAAAGCTAACACTGTCCCTAAAACTGTGCAGCAAAAAGTCAAGGTGAAATGTGACTGTTGAGGCGTAAGTCATAAAGCCTACAAAGTAAAGGGATGTTCTCTGATATAGTGTCCCAGAACTGCAGACTCATTAGCCAGAAAAAAAAAAAAAAAGGTGTGATTAATGCCCATTTGGGGAGAATCTGAGCTAGAAGGAAGCCAGCCAACTAAACTTCATTTGGGGAGATAAGTAAGACAAATCGTGACCTCGCAATGATCTGAAACAGCTCTACTATAGGGCTGTTTGAGCAAAAGAATGAATACATTCTAGCCTGACTCTGCCTTGGTGCCCTGAAATGGTTGGAAGTGGAGAGAGAAAAGTGCTTTGAGGTTTCATCGCAGAAATATCTCCGGTGAATGGACAGCTGCTACAGGGCCGATGTTTAGGTTAGCTACATATTTCTTATGCTATTGAATTTGTTTTACATGGTGAGACTGTCTTTGTCTGATGGTACCCATGGCCTGAGGTATTGACACACAGCATGTGTGCAAGTTATGAATTCATTTGGGTATTAGAGTTTAATGGCAAGGTATAAAATATTTTTTCTGAGTACAGTCTGCTCCCAAAGTTGGTGTCATTCACTTCTTGGTGATAAAGATGTTTCATCTTCTTGATAGATAATTGGAAAAAAATTCCTCACTATCTCACATACCTCTTTAGTTGAAGGCTAAGAATTTGTTGAGATACCATTTGTTCATTATCCACCAATCCTTGAGATACTGAAACCTGAGTTTCCATTTGTATTAAACTTCTATTCAACTGGCAAGAATTTCTTTTTGACGGTACAGTGTTCAATGGTGTGCTGATTCTTACACCTAAGAATCAAAGAAATAAAAGAACACAACTTAAAAGGCTCAAACTTCACGTTAGATACACTGACAAATGAACCATAACATCTAATTCTAAAATTATCATTAACAGAAACATGGTTTAGAAAAGTTTCTAAACATATACCAAAATAAAAATAAGTATTTAAACTCGGTTGTTACATTGAATCTACTTAAGATCGAATCTGTCAGGTCACTCATCTAAATTTTGATCTGGTCAAAGTGCACTTAAAATATGAACCTGTGGATGCTCTATGTTTTTGCATTTCTAAGGATAGAGAAAAGGTGTCGTCTTTTATACATACTGTGATATAGAGGGGTACTTTGTAACTTTATGCAGTGCCTTATTATTTATATCTATTTGAAAAATAATTTAAAAGTCTATTTAAAATACATGTATTTTAAAATACATGTCTATTTAAATACATGTATTTTAAATACATGTGCAATTCTAAGGAAAATTCAAACTGAACAGACCGTGGCCAGTTAAATTTATCTTTCCATAGAGCTGAGAAAACAAATGTTTTTCCTTTGCTCCCCTGACACCCTCTAGATCTTCCTTTATGGACAGCATGCTATTCTTCCCTTTTGCCTTTCCTGACTATTGTAATTTAGGTACCCTCCTTTTCCAGCCTCATAGTGAATAGGTTCTTGCTTTTATCTTCCTCCTCCCGACTTTTTTTTCCTCTCTGAATACATTTCACAGACGACCATCTTCCAAAATAACAACATCAATTAATTTTTTAACTTAAAAAAAAATCTTCTTTAGCCCTGAGTCTGCCCTGTCCATTGACGTGTAGTGTGCAGAGGAGGCTGTGCAGGGGTGATAAGCCCCGTTTGTGAAGGCTCTTCAGTAGGAGGCATTTGACGTGCTCATAAACGGCGCCGTTTATGCAGCCAGCCCTGGCTCTAGGTGAGCTGACGAGTTGACCCACACATCTCACAGGTCTCCGAAACTGAGCCACGAGACAGCCGCCGAGGGAGGGAAAGCAGCTTTACTTCTGTGTCCGAGACTGGAAATCATTCTTTCTTTGTTTTTGTTTTTGAATAGACAATATTTTGTTCCTTGATGTTCTCTCTCAGTTAACTATTATGGTTTCTCACCCTATTCCTGTCTCCTTTGGCAGAATCTGATGATCTCCAAGGGGACCCTGCACTCAGCCGTCAGAGCGCTGCTGTCTCCCAGGATGCTCGCAGTTCGATGGTAGACGCAGGTGGAGTTGAGAGCATCCCCCAGCACCCCCAGGAGCTTCCTCAGATGATGGCTGCAGGTAAACGTCGGTGGCCGGCACAGGACACAAACGAGGCTTTTGAGTTTTCGGTGGAAAGGCTTGCCCAGCCATGAAAAATATGCATCGAACCAGGAGCCTGAGCCCTTAGAGAAATCAGGCCCTGAAACTAGTGAAAATCAAAGAGCATTAAGTCAAATTTGACACATTCTGCTGTTTTATTTTTTAAGCTCTATGTTATTCATTTTTAGATTTTATTTATTTATTTTTTATGAAAGTCAGTGCTTATAAGAAATACATTGGAAAAGTTACTTTAGGTAGACACCTGCATTTCTTTAATGTAATGATGTAAAAGTTTGTAAAGCAGGGATTATATTGTAAGGTAACAATCAATTCAGCCAGTACCAGTTTTGCTACTTGACAATTATTTTTTTTATTAGATAGTTAGAAGGCGTGCCTGCTCAAGAATTACACTTGGAAACAGATGAATTTATTTATTCTCAGTCTACTAAGGCAGTTAACTTGTTTTACCAAGAGAGGATCACTGCTTTGCCTTTCAGCCTTGTAACTTAACTAATGTTGTTTTACTGGGAAAAGAAAGAGAGTCTTCAGTTTTTTTCCAGGGGTACCTCCTTAATGGCATGCTATGTATAATATAAACTACATGTCATTAAGTTTCCTCCCAGAAAATATTTAGAAACAGTTTATGTTTATGGCTGGAGAAAACAATGCTATAGGTTTCAGTGCTTTATTTTGTGTGTGTGTGGTTTGGGAATATGCTAAATGAAGCCTCACACCTCTAGAAATGTGATTTCCTTTAAAACAAACGGCCTTGCCTATTGACTCTAAGTCATGGTTTGTTTTTACCCGCAGCAGCCGATGGTTTGGGAAGTATAGCGATAGACACGACCCAGCTCAACATGTCCGTGACAGATCCCACGGCCTGGGCCACAGCCATGAATAATTTGGGCATGGTTCCCGTGGGGTTGCCTGGGCAGCAACTCGTTTCTGGTAAGCTTTCTCCTGGTTTCGAAGAGGCTTGCAGCAGTGCCAAAGGGTGTAGGTGACAGGTGCCCGGTAATCTCTCCGCACAGCAAGTGTTGAACATGGTCTTTGATTTATGACTGGGGCATGTTTGGCAGGTTGTGCTCGAGATTCTTCTCCTCATCACTTTTCTCTCCTGCCTAATAGCTGTTCTCAGAAAAAAACACCCTGTTATTGCCATACACAGCCTTGCAATAGCAATTGTATTTTTTAAATTGGTAAATAGAATGGCTAATATTTGCTTTCCAGTTTACAAAACTCATTCATGTACATTATCCCATTTGATTGCACAGTCTTCTCTTTGTGATAGGTAGGTATTTATTTTTGTTATGGCTCCTGTTAACATTTTCATTTTACGAATAGGGAAACAGAAGACCAGAATTTAGATAACTTTTCCGGCACTGAGGTGGCATAGCTACTAACTCAGCTCAAGTGACACTAAATTCCACATTTTCTGTCAACCACACTTCAGAATCGTAATAAAATGCATCGAATAGAGGAAATGTTTAAAAATATCATAAAGTCAAAGGTCAATTAAAAGATTTTATCATTTAATTTAGCAGGTTTATTGAGGATTTTACATGTGCCCTGTAAAATGTGCTTTGACAAATAGAATAAATATGTACATATAAGACTGTCATAGAAGAGCCTTCTCTCTAAATTGAAAAAAAAAAACAGCAACTGAAAGCAATAAAAATAACGTGTAGAATCAGGTGTTAAGTAGCAGTGCAGATTGGTAATATAGCAATTTCCAGATCAATCACTGGGGCTCTGAAGAAAGATGTTACCAGGAAGGTAGGGCTTGAGCTACATCTGGAGAGATAAATAGAATTTGCACAATAACTCGCTCACTCATTCATTCATTCATTCATTCATTCAACAAATATTCATTGAAGTACTGTCCTGGGTGCAGGGGCTCCAGCAGTAAGCAAAACAGGCATGTTCTGCCCTCCCAGAACCTGCAGTGGGGACATGACGGTCAGCTCTCATGCTCTGGTCATCGCTACGATGGCAGAAGAACAGTTCACTTTTGGCCGTCAAGTTAGGTGAGGATAGGTGATGTCCACTAAGTAGAAACCAGTTGCTTTTGGAATGTTAGTAAGTTCTACGCTCACAAACCTGTGTCCTTTGTGCTGAGTTGACCACACATTTGGTTTCTTTTTTTGTCAACAGTGGCCATAGATGAAAAATTCTAAATTAGCTGTAGTAAATTATATATGTGTGTGTATATGAACATATATGTATACATGTACACATACATATATAAAAATATATATTTTGTTTCTTTTTTAATATAACAAGAAAGAACATGAGAGTAGACACAGGGAAAGTAGGAAACAGAGAAAAAGGAATGATAAAGATTGAGTTATAAAACATTATACTTAGGATATTTATAAAATTTTCCAAAATGCTATCAAAGTCATACAATTAAAGATTAGTCTTCTGTTGGGGGGTATATACATAAATGACATTTTCTATGGTTTGAACATGTGTTTATCCAGGCCCTGTTTCCCTAAAGCTAACCTAGACAGATTTTGCCTTCTAATAACTGAAGAGTAAAGATTTCTATTTTTCTACCCATGTTTTCCCAGCTGCCTAATCGAAATGTTTCAGATATGAGAAACTGCTATTCTTCTCTCACCTCCTACTTCTCTCAGAAAATGTTGTGTGACTTCTAGAGTAAGCTCAAACCTTAACAATTCATTATTTTTCTTATGATTTTGAGTCTTTTGACATTTTAACCATGACCAATTTCCGATTTTCCCAGCAACTTGCCATGAAAAGACTTACAGCCCTCCTCGTTATAGAAGATTTACTGTATCTGCCCTGAATTACATTCTCTATCTCCTGTATTAGCCAAATTGCTTGTTTTTGAGCCTTTCTGGGTCTTTTGGGCTTCGCCTTCATCATTTCTGCAGCCTGACAATTTAACTGCACTTGGCATTGTTCTTGGGGCCACCAGCCGACTACATTTGTTGATGCAATCTTACGGTCAGCTTCTGTAGTGTTTGGTTAGTGTGTATGTATTTTCTTCCAGTCTTTTTTCTACATATTTCAATCATATTGAATATAAAATTTTCTGTTATGCATTTTTCTTAACATCTTATGTAAACTATTTTTTCCATTTTATTCTTTTATATTAAAATTTTTTAAATATATCAAGTAAATCTTTCCTAGTTTACTTAACTACTCTACTGTTTACATTTAAGCTGTTTCCATTTTTTCACTCTTACTAGCCAGGTTTCTTTAAGGAACTTGCTGTCTCTGAACATGCAAAAGCATTTTACTTTTTCTATAAAATGGTAATCATATATATTTCATGGAGCTTTTATGAAACGTAAATGGGATAACTTACATAGCCTCCATATCGTGAGTATACATTAAATAGTCCTCTTATTCCTTTCCTCTTAATCCCACCTTTCTTCCTTTTTATTCTTTTTTCTTAACAAATAATATTATAGTGAACATTTTTATGCATAGGGCTTTATAGCAGTTAGAATTATTTCCCTTGGGTAGACTTTTACATGTAGAACTAGTAGGTGAAAAGCAACGAACATTTTAAAGTTTCTTGTTATGTACTAAGCAATTAATTTCCAAAATATACATATGTATTTAATAGTTATTAATTTGATATGCAAAGGTGGCATCCTATTATTCTACCTTAAATTCTTTCCCTTGTTTATTTCTTTTTTTCCCCTTCATTTTCTATTCATATTTTCTCTTTTGTAAATAGATTATTCTCACACTATATCCATTTATCAGATATGGTTCTTGGTAAGTTTGTTTTATTAGTTTATGTTTGGGCATTTGTTAAGCATTTCAATCCTTGGATTTCATATTTCCTAAAAATATTTATCTAGTCTATTTTTTGCTCTCAGTGTTGGTTCTTTTAAAAGAATGGTTGTATTTAATTTTCCCTTTATGAGTTCTTTATTCCATTTCTGAATACTGAAAGGTTTGCCTGCTCTGGAAGTTGTTATATTCCCGATTTTCGATGACCCCATTGACATTATTCTACCTTTTATTGGAAATTAAATTCTTATGTATATTTTTATCTATTCTGTACCAGTGATTTACCTATTTTTAATTCAGTACCTCGTTGTTTCAGTTCTTATAGTTTGATGGCATATTTATATGAAGCATCCTCTGCTCTTTTTACCATACCTGGTGTGTAGAATTGCTGTTTCTTTTCGATGTTGCCACAGAGACCCAGGATGCTGCTTCCTGCTCAGTGGTTGCACCGGCCGCCTCCGGAGTTGCTCAGCGCGACTGTAGGATGTTAGAGGCAGTGTTTAATGTTTCAGCAGGGACTTAAAGATTATTTAGTGTAGCCTTCCTTCCAAGAAATCCTTTTTAAAACATCTCTGACAGGATTATGGAGAGGCTGGATTTTATGAGTACTTGGCTTTCTCCCAAAGTTTGTGATATTTCTGAATGACCAACCACTCTTCCCAGATTTGTTAAAATTAAACTGACACTAAATCCCATTCCTCACTGCTTCTTCAATTTATTGAGAGATTAAAATTATCAGCAAAGCAAGGCGTAAATTTTTCATAACCTCTGATTTTATCAAAATAACTTCCCAGGAAATCAAATCCCTTATTACTGTCATCGCACGCCTTTCCGCCACGCTGCCTTGCACACCCACAATTACGCCTCTTCCACTTACCTCTCCTTGACCATCACCAAACGTTCCCCACGGTGATTCCAGTCCCACTTTTATGAGCTTCCCTGTTTACCTTCTTCATGGCAAGTGCTACTTGAGATCATGGCATTGAATTTGTTCCTCTTATCCAGAATATACTGTTATGCTATAATACCTGAGTCCTACAGCCCACACTCCAAAGTCTTGGCTGCTCTATGAGATACTATTTACTGCCATATATTAGTGTTTCTTTGTTTTAGTTTTGTGGAGTTTGTTGCTGCTGTTGATGATATCTTTTTGTTATCAATACTTTGTGCGTTGGTATAGATGCAGGTTTTCTAAACCAGTCTGTTGGAACATGAGTATCCCACAGTTGTTGGTTACAGTAGTTGTTAGGTAGAGTGGATGTCACATAAGTACTTAGGTGGCCTAACAATAGTGGCCAACTCTGGGTTAAACACAGGTAAATTGCTTTCTTTGTGGGTTTTCTCAAAGCCTTTACTATACTAATGTGCAATAGGCAGTTCAAAGAATCAGATCTAGTATGTAGGATTTCCCAAACTTAATTTGGCCTTTAAAAAATACCTCTTTGCATCTCATGACATACTAGAATACAGCCATCGAAACCAAATTTTTCCTGTTAATGGTGAGGATTCTTTTCCACTGCCATACATCTTTCCATGCCATATATGATACCCTCTGTGTGACCTAGTTTACAATTTTGTTTGTTTGTTTGTGCTGAACAGTGTCACTCCCTAATCTCAAGTTTCAAAATAACTCTCTTGGGGTCAGGTGTTGCCCGAAACCTTCTTCTCAGTTTTCTGTGTCCCTTTCCAAGAGCCTCCACCTCTGGCGTCACAATCCAAAATCTAGAATATCAAGTCCTGAGCTTTGACACCATCTGTGTGACCAGCTGCTCCCTTCGCATACGCTCTGGTGTCTTTCCCAAACTCATAATCACCTGAAAGGAGATTTCAAAAGCAGGAGCTGAGTCCCCAGGTTTTAAGTTTCGTGACTACTTGGGAACTGGTGGTACTTTCTGGATATTCTCTGGCCATGAGATAATACCTTGCTCTTCTCTAAACCTTCTGAAATCTCCTTTCCTAGTGTCAACAATCCGTCTATAGCTGTAATTGACTTTAGGTTGATACATATCTTTGACAGCAAGTTTCTTAGTATGCCATTTGTCATATTTCAAACACAGGTTCTGAAAGGGCATCACACCTCCCAGCTAGCTACAGTTGGGGGCATATACGAGACAGTGCCACATCCTTTTCAGTGATTAACTCAGAGCCAACAAAAGACTTCCTCATGCCTGCAGGTTGTCTGTGAGCACTCCTAATTGTTCCTAGGTTCATACCTTGCCGTTTCTTCTTCAGAAGCTCTGGATTCACTTTCACTGCTTCCATTTCCTGCTACCCTAAGGAGGACTTAGCTTTCTAACTCATGGGGAGGCTGAGATGGGTTACAGTCCCCTTCTGTCATCCTCATTACGCTCTCCCATTCATGGATGTTTCCGCTCGTTTTAATTCTTCTCTGCTTCCTCAGAATATTTTTTTTTTCCAATTTCTTTCTTAGGTTGTTTAATCCTCCCAGGGACACCTTTATCCTCTTTAATATGCCCAGATATGAAAAAGCATTTGTTAAATCCTTTCATCTCCTCAAGCATCACTGTTTTAACTGGGATTTATTGGGACAGATGTTATGCTGAATACTGGGAATATAAGTCATAGACTTATATTCATGACTTACTGCCATGTTGTAGGGTCTAGTGGGAGAAACAGAAAAAAGTTAATAAGCAAATGCAAATCAACACGGTAAGTGGTTATGCTAAAGGGTGCCGTGGGATGTCACTGAAGAGTGTTGAGCAGAAGAGTAGTAGGGTTAGAATTATATTTTTACAGAGCACTTTGCAAGCCCTAGAGAGGACTGATGGGAGGGGGGAAGCATTGGCAGCCAGGAGAGCAGTTAGAGATAACGATGGTAATAGCGCCAGTGACGACCCTGGTAGTGGAGATGCAGCAATGTGAGGGGCCTCACGAGACATTTAATTGTAGAAACAACAGCAACTGTTGACTGAGTCCACATGGAATGTGAGGAGAGTGAAGAATCGAAACTGGGAAAATGGTGGGGCCCTTTACCAAGAAGAGAAAGTGGGGAAGGCTAAAAGGAAAGAAGGGTGGAGGAGATGTCTAGTTTCTTTTAGAATGTGTTGCGTTTGAGGAACCTGTTGAAAGGAAGCATACAGTGAGCACTGAGATTTATGGGTCTGTAGCTCAGGAAGGGAGGGTGGATGGAGACGCGGCTTTGGCAGCCACAGCATATGGACGGTTATTGACGCCCTGGGGACCTTAATGCCCAGCCACACTTTTGCTCTGAAATGAGCAAAGGGCCCTCGGCTGCTCACCCAGGTGTCAGCCTAACTTCCAGTTGGGTCTCCAAATCTCTCCATCTGTTTCCTCTCTGGAGTCCCACTAGATTCCCACTATTGCTGGGCTCCAAGGTTTGCAGGGAGAGAAGAGGTCGGAGATTTAAAAAAAATGTAATCTGGGAATCCTGCCTGATTCCCTATTCTTCAGCTTACAGAGACACTCGGGACTGTCTGTTGATAACCCATCCCACATACTCCTCTTTAAAATGGAAATAATACTCATACCAGCAAACTTTTCTTTAGTCCCCTCAGATATTAATGGTGACACTCTCTGACATAGACATGATTAAGGGACACAGGCAACCTGGTGTATAGCAGTGGGGCTCTATCTAAAATACATGTTCAGAGTTCTCTTTTGTTTTTATTTTCCGTCTTGTTGAAAGATTTCTCTGTATCGAGTGTCAGAAAACAAATAGGCCCTTGACTTGTGTTTCACAATTTATGTACCTGATTTCATTTATTTTTGACAGTTCTGTTACACTTTGCACAGTTATTTATCCTTTTCTCCCCAAGACATTAGGACAGTGCATTGGTGTATTTATTTATTCATAACAATATTACTGAAGGTTCAAACTGCGTTTTTTTACAAAGTACTAGAAAAACAGCAATTTATGTGATAGGTGATGCTCTTATGCAGTACTTGCATTTCTAAAGAAGCAGGTTGTTGTCACATAATTGTATTACACCAATGATTAATTATAATTATGGGGTGTTATAAAGAGGAAGGGGAGCCTAACTACCTGGAGCTATCAGAGGGGCTTCAGAAAAGCCTCCTCTAAAGAAGTGATATTTCGGTTAAGACCTGAAGGATAAATTAGAGTTATCCAGGTCGCAGGAGGGAAGAGCAGGAAGACATGGGGAATTTATAAAGATAAGAAAATTCTTAAAGCAGAAAATGTTCTGTGCAAAGACCTGAGATGATAGTAGCTTGGCTCTTTCAAGGAAGAGGAAAGTGGATGTATATGAGCAGAAGCGGGTGGTTGGCATGCTGGGGGTTGGCAGAGTGGTGCTTGACATGAGACTGGAGAGGTAGGCTAGGGCTAGATCATGCCTTCCAAAGTATGGAGTACAGATTTTATTTGAAGTATAAGCTATTGAAAGATTATTTGTTTTTTGTCTTTCTTAAAAAAAAAAATGTACCTGAATTATTTTTATGGAGATTGGATTGTAGAGTGGCAAAAGGAGAGGCTGAGTTTACATCTAGGAGGCTGCTGTCCACAAAGAGGTGCTGGAAGCAGTTGGCCTAGATACATCCACGTGGGACTGGAGAATGGAGCACCTGCCTGTGTAGGCATTGCCACAGGTGCTGGGGCTACACACACACTCTCCTGGAACTTTCATTCTAGTGCTGAGCTTATGATGTGTATCTACAGTATTTCTAGAGATAAGAGAATTTATAGAAAACTGGTTTCAAAAAATATTTGTTTCTGCCTATACCTTGTCCTTCATAAGGTAATTGACATCACTTAAAGCAAATCAAGGATTGTTCTCAAATAACTCTCTGCAAATGACAATAGCCTATATCCTTATTGGCTGGAGATATTATAAAATCTTTGTTGAATGCTTAATATAACATATAGTCATTTGAAATGTGGTCATTTTTCTCTTCCATGGAATGGATAAGATAAATTTACTTGCTTTATATTAGATTGACTTCTTCTGAATTATCAATGCATAATTTTTTTCTTTCTTTTTATTCTACCACAAATATATTTTTTTAAATTTTAAACTAGTTGCCCTCACTTCAGCTGCACAGATACTAAAATTGGAACGATACAGAGAAGATTAACGTGGCCCCTGCACAAGGATGACATGCAAATTCGTGAAGCGTTCCACATTTTTGATGGGTAAATTCACACCTAACGGGTGCACTGCGCACTGTCTGGGGAATGGGCTCGCTTGTAGCTGTGACTCAGGCAGTGCAAAGGCAATTTATGTAACCAAAGCATTTGTTCCCCCGTAATATTCTGAAATTAAAAAGAAGTGTACTAGTTTCCACCTCTTGATTGGTGTAGTCTTTATTTGCTCTGTCATACTCTGATACTACTCACTATAACCTTTTGAACTATGCTGGTCACTTTCTTACTAGACCAAAACTAAGGAAACTATTTTAAAATAATCACATGTATATTTACTTATGTATATATATTAAGTATATACATATTACATGCAATATATTATGTGTATGTGTGTATATACCACAAACACACATATTCCCTAATTTTATTAGTTTCCTCTATAGTAGAAAAGCTTCAGTATCTTTAACAGCTCCATGAACTGAAGGGAAATATTTGCATTCCACACTGGAAAATTGTGTCCATAGAGCACCCATAGAGCTGGGTGCTCAGAGGGGACATTCTAACTCAGCAGAGAACAAGAAGAAAAGCCAAACAGTTGAATTCCCATATTAAAATTAGTTCAAGTGTTCCTATCCCGATAGAAGTGTGTGTGTATGTGTGTATGCATGCATACACAGTATTGTATATCAGATTTTTGCTCTGAGTTAATGTCAGAGCCTTGTATTTGTGACTATGGAATCCTTGCATAGTGGCTTCTCTTCTATATCCTTTGTTTGTTTTTATTTACTTTTATTATTCTGCAACCTTCCAGTTTATGTTACATACTGTGTTCTTGAGTTGTAGATATATCACATTATGTGCTTATATAATGATTCTATCATTTATCTAATAGACTGTGCTGTACTTCTTCTATGGGCAAGAACTATATCTAATTTATTTTTGTATTTTTCTCTATCATCAAACATAGAACTGAATGCTCAGTAACTGTATAGTTGAATGAATGTATTATTTGATTCATTTATATAAAGATACATAATATCAAGAAAAGTCACTTTTATACCTAGTCCTTAGACTAGCTGAAGTATAGCTTTTATGTCTTCAATCATAGTTACATATGAAGGGTAACCACAACCACCAATCCCCTCACTTGACATCTGTGATTTATTTTTCTCATGATCGAGCATTATCTTTCCAGATTACCTCTTTTTTAAAACTATCTTCCCTATCTTTTCTTATCGTGCTTATGCTTTCATCCTCCTTCTTGTACATACGGAGTATATTTATAACAGCTGTTTAGCATGCTTATCTACTAATTCTTTTATCTGCGACATTTCCGAGTCTCCTTTTCTTGATTGATTTTTCCCTGTATGATGGGTCTTATTTTTCTGTTCCTTTGCATGCCTATTAATTTTTTATTGGTTGCCAGACATTGTGAATTACATGTTGTCAGGTGCTAGATTTTTTTTTTTATTATTATTCCTTTAAATATTTTTAAGATTTGTTCTGAGATGCAGTTAAGTTCCTTGGAAATGACTTGATTCTCTCAAGGCTTGCTTTTATACTTGGGTAAGTGGGTCCAAAGCAGCCTTTAGACTAGAGATAATTTAGTCTGGGGGTGGGGAACCTGCAGCCTTAAGGCCACATGTGGCCTTCTAGGTCCTTAA
>NW_012134969.1:5222779-5226760 GCF_000956105.1 Propithecus coquereli | reverse complement strand
TTTACTTGCAAGAAGTGGTCCAAAGCTTAGAAGAAGTGCTAGTCAGTTGGTGCAAGGTCTGGTGAATACGGTGGATGACAGAGAGCTTCCAAGTCCAGCTTTGTAGTTTGAGCAGCATTGTTTGTATGACGTGTGGTCTTGCGAGAGGATTAGACTGTCTCTATTGACCGGCTGCTTAATCACAAGCATCCTCATCATTTCACCTAATTGGTTGTAGTGGATATCAGCTGTAATTGAATGACCAGGTTTCATGACACTGTAGTGGATGATAGCAGCGCTGGACCACCAAACAGATATCATTAGCTTTTTTTGATGAATATTCAGTTTTGGACTGTTTTTCGGCACTTCAACTTTATCCACCCATTGTGTAGAATACTTGCAATTGTCAAAAAGAATCCATTTTTCATTACACCTAACAATATAGTGTAGAAATGGTTTGCCTTTATGTTGTGACAACAAAGAAAGGCAAGCTTCGAGATGATTTCTCTTCTGATGCTCATTTAATTCATGTGTTACCCATCTATCCAGCTTCTTTACCTTGCTAATTTGTTTCAAATTGTCCAATATTGTTGGAATAGTAATATCAAACCTTGCTGCTAATTCACACATAGGTTCAGATGGATTCGCTTCCACTACAGCTTTCAGCTCATCATTATCCACCTTGGTCTCAGGTCACCCACGTGACTCATTTTCAAGATTAAAATCACCAGAATGGAACTTCTCAAACCATTGATGTACTTACATTCATTAGCCACATATTTCCCAAACACTTCATTGATATTTCAAGCTGTCTGGGCTGCATTGGTTCCATGATGGAACTCATATTCAAAAATACACAAATTTTTTACTTATCCATGGTTTCATAAAAATTGCTCTAAAAAAAATTTGAAAAATAATCACAAGCCAAAACATACATTTGAAAGAACTAGAATGTACCTTCACAATTTAAAAAAAAAAAAAATGTCAAAGTGAAATGTCAGAGATATCAACTGTCAAACTTAGCACTTAAGGAAATCGGACATTTCATACTTAATAACCTAATAGTTCTAACTTCCCCTGCCTGACTGACGCCACTACCTCACAAGGCTGGTTGGTGAGAGTTTTGGGGGGTCGAGTACACCACTCTGTTATCAGCTCTTGACAATGGTGCACTGTGTTTCTGTTTGAAGTGGAATCTGTGAATAGTTGCACAGTTCGACAGTATTTTTAAATTCTGTCTGCTTAATAGCCCATCATGTCAAAGAAGACCAGAGAACACTGAAGCAACAGGAAAGATTTTTAATAAGGATTGTGAATTGCAATATTATCTTGTTTCTTCTAAAGATAAGATGATTTGCTTGCTTTGTGATACTGCAATATCAACATTAAAGAAATTCAATGCTCATCAGCATTATAACACTCATAAGGACCACAAATATTTTAAATTAGAGAGAGAGACACAAAAGGTTGTATTTCAGAAATTAAAAGACGTAAAGCAAGAACAAAGATAATTCTTTCAAGTAGCAATAAGACCTGGAAATAATGCCACTGAAGCAACTTACAAAGTAGCTTACATACTCAGGGTGGGGTGGGGGGGTGTGGGAAAGGGAAGCCATTCAGTGATGTAGAAATTGTGAAAGAATGCATTGTCAAAGTTGTAGGATGCTTAAACCCCAATAACGTTTCAAAGTACAAACAACTGCCTCTTTCAAGGAGAACCATAACCGATCAGCAGCATGAATTAGCCTTCAAGTTAACCGAACAACTTCATGCAATATTTCAAAAGGAAAATATGTATTATTCAATCACTTTGGATGAATCAACTGATACTACTGACTAGGTACAGGTTTTACACTTCATTTGGGTCATAACAGAAGATTCTCTTTGCTACGAAGAGTTACTTGCTTTGGGCACACTTGCAAACAGAACACAGGAAATAGATATCTTCAATAACTTCCAAGATAAATGTCGTGAAGTTGGACTGAATTTGGTAAATTTAGTGAGTGTATGTACAGATGGTGTACTTTCAATGACAGGAAAACATGAAGGGTTTATTGCACGGATTTGAAAAAAGCATTAACAGATCCAGATACTCTAATTTCTTTTCATTGTATCTTGTAAAAATCTCATTGTATCTTGCAAAATCTCAGTGCAAAAGCTACTATTTTAAGTGACACTTTGCAACAAGTTATAAGTATTGTTAACTATATTCCTGCAAAGGCAACACAGCCTGGTCAGTTTCGTAACCTTAAAGTTGACCAGTGAGGTTTCAGCAGCAGTCCCCAACCTTTTTGGCACCAGGGACCAGTTTTACGGAAGGCAATTTTCCACAGATGGGGGTGGGGGAGATGGATTCTTATAAGGAGTGTGCAGCCTAGATCCCTTGCATGCATGGTTTACAGTAGGGTTCACGCTCCTATGAGAATCTAATGGCACTGCTGATCTGACAGGAGGCAAAGCCCAGGCGGTGATAGGAGCAATGGGGAGCAGCTGTAAATACAGATGAAGCTTTGCTCACTCGCTCACCCACTGCTCACCTCCTGCTGTGCAGCCCAGTTCCTAGCAGGCCATGGACCGGTACTGGTCTGCAGCCCAGGGATTGGGGATCACAGGTATTCAGTGTGGATTTGCCATATCATTCTAAAGTGCCTTGGCTATCTCAGGGACAGGTGTTAGCCAAAATGTTATCTCTGCGAGAACAGACAGTTAAATTTTATGAAGAACAGAATCGGCAATGTGAATTATTGAAAGAAGATTTCTATAGGCATGCAGCATTTCTGTGTGATGTTATGTCAAATCAAAACGACTTGAATATTTCTTTGCAAGGTAAAACTAAGTATATATGTGATATGTGGCAAAAAATATCCAAACATTTCTAAAAAAGCTATCTTTTTTCAAAACATTTCTTATTCAAAAGGAAATTTCATGTGAACATTTTCCCTAGTTAGCAAAGGTCACTGATGAGCAGGATGAAATGCGAATCATTTGAAGAATACACAGCTGTTATAGAACTACTAATTGGAGAATACAATTAAAGGTTTACTGACTTCGAGAATCGTGACATCACACTCAAATTAGCATTTCAGCCTCACCTAGTTGGTATCACCAAGGCACCTAAAGAACTACAGATGGAATCAATTGAGCTCTCAATAGATGACATTTTAAAGTCACTGATGCTAAAAAGGATCCAGTTAAAATATGGAAAAATGCAGTGGAATGCCCGCACCTTCAACAACATGCCTGAAAAATGCTATCTTGCTTTTCAACCACTTATGGCTGTGAATCTACATTCTCTTACCTAATCCAAATCAAGATGCCCTTAAGTTCACAAGTGACTGATACCCATCGAGAAGATTAACTGAAACTGTGGACCTCCATGCTGCATCCAGATATTCAAATGCTTTCCAACAAAAAGCAGACACAACAAAGTCATTAAGAGGTTAGTTAACTTTGGAATTAACAAATAGTTTTCACTTTTTGAAATTATTAAGTACATAGTAGTTAGATTTTTACAAAATAATGTACATTTTTAAGTATGTCTAATTGAAGTTTCTTGAATGTGCCTTTATTTGATTACAGCTAAATTAATGCGGCCCTCCAGCGTGAAAAGGTTCGCCACCCCCGATTTAGCCCCACTTGTGAGGCAACACACTCCTGGGGACTTTTCCCCAGTATAGTGCAAAGTTTCTCCTCTCTGGCTGTTGGAAACTTGATCTATTCTCAGCCCTTGGTGAGCTTCACAAATGGTTCCACCTGCTCCTTTCCCATAGCTTTTGCCCCAGCCTTGCTGCTTTCCCCGCAAGTGTGTCCTGAGCAACATTCAGCCAAAAACTCGGAAGGAACCCTCTGAAGATCTCCAGAGCTCACTCTCTGATTAGCTCCTTCCTCTCTAGTGCTCTGCCCTGCAGTTTCCAGGGGCCTCCCCTGCCCTCCAACACCCCCATCCAATGCTGAAGTCAGGTAGATCTCAGGCTCTGTTTGGGTTTCTCTTCCTTATGTTAA
>NW_012134969.1:5209143-5221994 GCF_000956105.1 Propithecus coquereli | reverse complement strand
TGTATTGATGGACACTTGGGTTGTTTCCACATCTTTGCAATTGTGAATTGTGCTGCTGTAAACATTCGGTTGCAGGTGTCTTTCTTGTACAGTATTATTTGGTCTTTCGGGTAGATGCCCAGTAATGGGATACACATTTACTTTTTAAAATAAATACCTTAGGTGGAAATATATCATTGGTTGTAGGGAAATTCTCCCATCCAAGTACTAACCAGGCCCGACTCTGCTTATCTTCTGAGATCAAATGAGATAGGGCACGTTGAGGGTGGTATGGCTGTAGACAGAGGGAAGGCCTTAGAGTTTTTTTGGTATTACATTGAAAATCTTCAATTATTTAATTTTTAAGCATATCACTTTTTATTCTGCTTGAAATCTGAAGATTTCCATGAAGCTTCAAGAGTTTAGGACCTGAGATCCAGTGATCTAGAATTTGTACTAACGTTTAACCAGGAAAAATTTAGTAACATAAAGGAGACTTCTATGAATAAGACCATGGTGGTCATGCCGTTGGGCTTGTTACAATAACCAAAAAATGATAATAAATATTGAGGAGAATATGTGTATTTCTATCTAAAAATCAGTAAACTCTCTCAAAGAAAAAAGAAACTGAATTTTTATGATTAGCACAAATAAGATGGACTTGAGTAAACTTGAATGCTCGCTGCATGAGAAGTACAGAGGGCAGAGCAGGTGGGCATGTCAATTTGGTAACACAGGTGGAGGGAGTTCCTAGCTGATGGATTACATTTCTCCGAAGAGTAGGAGACAAGGTCATCTGCTGAGGATAAGTGGGCTGATGGGGAATGGAGAGCCTTGAAGGTATCACTGGGGGAGGGAGAGGAAGCTTCCCAGAGAAGTATGACAAGATTACTAAACACTGTGTGTGAGCTGCATAGTGTCCTTCAGCTGTGTGGACCTTCCTTGTGGACAGGCACAGAGAATGAAGCTGGGGTTGGGTTTCAAAAGGTGGCTGGAATGAAAGGACAGGGGTACAAAGAAGGTATGAGCATTTACAGGAGAGCAAGTCCAGAAGTGGATCACACACACGCCCACAGGAGTTAGGGTGGAGCCATGAAGGGGTGGGGAACCTGCGGCCTTAAGGCCACATGTGGCCTTCTAGGTCCTTAAGTGCGGTCTTTTGTCTGAATCCAAATTTTACAGAACAAATCCTTTTATTAAAAGGGCTGTAGCAGAGAAAGATGAAGCTTTTCTTGCCTCCTTTGGTGCTTAAAAAAGAACATTCTGGAAATCAGAAGGCTGCAGGTTCCCCACTCCTCCTGGGTTTGAATCTAGGCTCTGGTAAGGAGCTGTGTAACCTTAGCTGTGTAACCTTTGGGCAAGTTATTTAACGTCTCTGAGTTTGTTTGTCTATTAAGAGGGAGATAATAATATCAACATCAGAGAATTGTTGTAGTTTCCAGAATTAGTAAAGTGTAGTACATATTATAGGGACCCATACATGTTAAGTTTCCTTTATCCTCGTTGGAGAGCAGTTGAGGAAGGAGTGGGGAAGGGGGACAGAGTTGACCTTGGATGACTTCCTAATTTAAGGGAATGAAAAGAGAAGACATGGACCTTGTGAAAAATTATCCTCTTGTGCTGACTTCTCTCATTCTAGGAATAGTGACAATTCTCCTCTACAAGCCATGTGGAAGCCAGCCACACGCACCCAGCACATACCCATAAACCGTAGCTCCATAATAGTGCAGCTGGGTCTTGAACAACAGGGTTGGGGGGGGGGGGCGCCAACCCCTGCACAGGTGCAGATCACATAGAACATTTGACTCCCAAAAAGCTTAACTACTAATAGCCTACCATTGACCAGAAGCCTTACCAATAACATAAACAGATGATTAACATATGTTTTGTATATGTATCCTATACTATATTCTTACAATAAAGTAAGCTAGAGAAAGGAAAATGTTACTATGAAAATCATGAGAAGGAGAAAATATATTTACTATTGATTAAGTGGAAGCGGATCAAGATAAATGTCTTCATCCTTATTTTCACATTGAATAGGCTGGGGAGGAAGAGGAAGAGGAGGGGTTGGCCTTGCCGTCTCAGGGGTGACAGAGGTGAAAGAGCTGAAGAAGGTGGGATGGGAGGCAAGAGAGATAGACACACTCAGTGTAACTTTTATTAAAAAAAAAAATCCATGTAAAAGTAGTCCCTTTGTTACAGCAAGTGTTATAGCAAGTGATCCCAAGGACAAACCGAGCGGCACACAGAGAGTTGGAGAATCAAAGTTTATTCGCCGGCAGGCTCAGAGGGGCTCGCCACGAAATTCTGGGCACCAGTCTGCCCAATTTTTCCCACTTTTATTAAGTTGTGGTGGTCTGGGGGGTCAGGTGGTTAATGCCTGTCAGGTAATAGGTTAGTTGATGTGTCAGATAATAGATTTTAGTGTTATGCTGATGCACCAGGTAGTAGATTTAGTGTTATGCTGATGTGCCAGGTAATAGATTAGTTGATGGGTCAGGTAATAGGTTAGTATTATGCTGATGTGGGTCTTCCGTGAGGGGTGGGGTCTCAGGTGGCTGATGTGCCAAGTAACAGATGGGGGTTTTCCTTATCACCTTGACATTCAGACCTGTGTTGTTCAAGGGTCAACTGTATTAGAGTATTTTCCACAAGCCATCTGTTTCAACATTCCCTGGACTGTAGAATTCTGGACGTATTGTAGACCTTATAAAGCATGAGGCCCTGGAAGGTGAGTCCTTGAAGCCTGTCAGGTGCTGAGCAGGTGGGGAAACAATACCCCGTTTGGCCTGGAAATGGACAGAGAAGCTTTTCTGATGCTACATGTATATGGTTTTAATTACAACTTGGTTTTACAACTGAAACTTTTTTTGTTAAAGTAGCTGAGCCAAAAAGTACCTAAAAGATAGTTGCATATGCGAAGGTAAAAGTTGTGTGTTGAGTATCTACTATGCTCCAGTACTATGCGATGGTCTGAATGTCTGTGTACCCCAGATTCATAGGTTGAAACCCTAACCCCCAAGGTTAGGATGATATTAGAATGTGGGGGCCTTGGGTGGTGATTAAGTCATGAAGGTAGAGCCCTCATGAATGAGATTAGTGGCCTTTAAAAGAGGCCCAGGATCACCATCAAACTGGTATTAACTGATCAACACATAAATGTACATATAAGAATAACATCTATTGGATGTTGGGCAGGGGGGAGGGGAGAGGAGGGAGGAGGGGATGGGTATTTTCATACACAAAGAGTGCAATGCGCACCACCCAAAGGATGGACATATTTGAAACTCGGATTTAGGGGAGGAGGGGGGGCAAGGGCAACATACGTAACCTAAACATCTGTACCCCTATAATATGCTGAAATTAAAAAAAAAAAAAAGAGGCCCAGGAGTGCTCCCTCATCTCTTCCACCACGTGAGGACACAATGAGAAGAGGCCATCTATGAGCAGGAAGTGGGCCCTCACCAGACATCAGATCTGCCAACACCTTGATCTTAGACTTCCCAGCCACCAAAACTACAAAAATAATAGCTAGAGAGACAGATAGATAGATAGATAAATGTTCTGTTGTTTATAAGCTACTTAGTCTGTGGTATTGCCCAAGCAGACCCAAGACACACAGTGTATAATCTCATTTAATCAGTTTTTATTTTGAGAAAAAGATGTTTGGGCATCAAGACAAACACCCTTGAACTGTAATAAACTGTATTTTCCTCATCAGGGACATTTTCTCGCTATCCTAGAAGATACAATTTTGACCTTGAGCCTTTACTTCTGACAGTTTATGCGTGTAGGGCACAATAACCCTACATCCTGAAGGAGAAGAAGAAATGCAGTGGTCTCCAGGTTTTACTCTCTCTCTGACCATGAGAGCATCTTTAAAGAACTGTTCCTTACCTCACCGGATGGGCCCCGTTACCTCTGTCACTTAGTGCATCCTCGCCATTTATTCCATCTCAGGAAAACAGGGTCAATACCCTAGTATGAGGTGACTCTAGTCTCCATGGGGACCCTTAACACACACTGAATCACTGCTGATGACGTTCTCACCAGAGGCATTTCTGTGAACTGTGCAATCACTCAAAAATGCTCATTTTATACTTTCAAGACTTAGTGGCCTCTCTCTTGGAAACCATGTATTTGAGAACATCTTTTTGAATTTGTTCATCCCCAGCTGTGAGAAAATACTGCCTAGTCATGGGTAGGAAAAAGGCAATTTAGAAAAATAATAGAGGAAAATGATGATTTCATCCTTGTCTGGATTTTCTGTGTCATCCTTGCTGGGACTTGGCCAGAGATTCTGCAGGGGCAAGGTGGGAGCCGGGTGTGCAGCAGGCCCTGGCCCACTGGGAAGGGCATGAAAGTGCAGAAAAAGCCACTCAGCATGACAAGGGGGAAGCAGGGTGCCTCTGGCCCTGGGGAGGTGGCCTTACTCCTCCTCCACTCTGTCAGTTGGTGGCGAAGTGACCTGGGCAAGTCGCACAGAATTCAAGAGGCTTGCTATGCCCACCTGTCAAAAGAGGGTGTTCAGGCTCCCTTAAAGCTCTGACTTTCTATGAATTAGAAGGAAAATCCTAAAAATCAAGAACATGAGATATTAATATGCACACTGCTAAAATGACTAGCACCCAGTTAATACCTTGAGGAAATAAAGTAATAGTAACTTGTAACAGGAACCACAGGAAGAGTACCTCCTAATAATTAAGGTAATCCTTTTGGTGGTGATGGTGTTTTCTGTTTGTCTGAGTATTTGTTCTCTAATGGATCCAGAGAGCCCGTGCAGAGTTAATCACACATATGGCTGTGTGAGTGGCGGAATCATTGTAAGGAACTCTCATCTTTCTAGGCTAAAAACAAGTGGCAAGAGAAGGAAGGACATACTCCTGCCAGGTTTGGGGCCTTTGACTTAGCAGTGGCACCTGCTGAGAAGCCAACACCTGAGGACAAATGTGAAAATGAATAGTAATTTAGATGCTAGAAATCTGATGGTCTGGGTCCAAGCAGCCTTAGGAAAAAAATGTGAGTAGAGCTTTTCTTTTTTCATCAGCAAAAGGTAACTAGGGTATAGATTACCCAAAATCCCAAATAGGTGGCTTTGTGTGTTATTATTTGTAATTGCTTTTCTTCATGCCTATATCTGATTTCCGAATTTATAGTTCTTTAAAGAAAATTAGGAATTTTGTAAAAATATGAGCAGAAAAGAACAAGAAATATACATTTTCTCACCTGCTTCCCTTTGCAAAGCTCTTGCTGTGTTTGAGCCCATTTGTTCAAACCGTTCCTTTGTAGTCTACGTGGGGCTGGCTCTGCCTTTGAATGAGTAAACCACGTCTTCTCTAAACGGCCTCCTGCTGGGCTCCATGCTTAGGAAAGAAGAGTAGATAAGGCCAGGCTTTTCCTACTCATGTAAATGAGAATTTAAAACAAGATTGGGGCAAACATAACTGAAGTATGTATGGATAATTAAGAATTTATTGTAATATGGTGTCCACTGTGTGGGACCAGCTCAGCATCAGTAGAAATCATAGGATTGGAGAGTTAGAAAGGACTTTAGATAACAACATCTCATGCTGGTATTTAGTTCTTTAACAGTTTTCAGAGAGATTTAAGAGACCGTTTCATTCGGATCTTAGTGATCTGCTCCGTGGTGGCGAATGTGTCATCTTGTTCCCCAGCACCTGGCCGATGTTGCTAGCTCTCAGAGGGCTTTCTTTGCCACTGAGGTAGGATGTGTCCCCATGTCTCAAGGTAGCACTCCAAGCAGGCAACACCATTGTATATGTGAAGAAATGGATCTGCTAATCTCTCTGCTAACCCTGATCTGGCCCAGTCCTTTCATTTTCTTTCCTGTAAAGGTTTTATTATGTGCACAGGGGGAGGGAGCTCAGTCCTTCTTGGCAGCCACCTCCCTCGTGCCCAGGACCAGAACATCGCTCAGCTCCTCTTGGCTTCCTCTTGATGTCCCCACCCTTTTCTTGAGGAATTTGAGGACCTGTTTGTCCTTGGAGGCCTTTAGCAGCTCCGTGGTGAGCTGCATAGGGCCAAGCCATACACCACTCGGGTCACGTCTCCCAGGAGCTTGGTGTGCTTGGTGAGGTACCGTGGCAGTGGCGGTGCCCCTTTTGCATGTGTGCTTGGTCGCTGGTGGCCCTTGTTGGGGCTGGGGGCCATGGGGTAGCACAGAGCCACAGCAGCTGCTCATCGATGGCTGCAAGCCCTTTCACCTTATGAGTGAGGAGACAGAGGTCTGGAGAGGTCTCGTTAAGCTGTACAGAACAGTGTGTCTTCACTGCTTTCTCCATTGCCCACAGGCTTGACAGAAGTACCTCAGGCACTCCTGCCTATTCCCTTCCCTGCTGCATGGAGAACGAGCCAGGTTGGGGAGTACCATTGTGCTTTTCGCCGAATGAAATTGACTAGTCATAAGGAATAACGAGCCCTAATCTTGGCTGCTTAAGCATAAGACTTGATCAAGAGGAGGCTGTATTTTTCATTCATTCATTCATTATAAAGAATTTTAGACATTAAAATAAGGGAAAAGCCTGTTGATATTTCACAAGGCAAATGAGATACAGATCAAATTAATGAACCATGTCCATTTCTTCACATTCATAATCTGAATCTCCTTAACTCTTTCTCGTTTCATTTCTCATTTTTGTTACTTCCTTTTTGCTAGAAGACCACACTCAGTCATTCATCCTCTCTTCATGCTGTATCTCTCTATCTATCCTTTCTTACACCCACCCACCAGTCCATCCATCCATCCATCCCTCCCTCCATCCAGTCTGTATGTTCTTAATGAAAAGCCTCTGAAGGGAAGGCCCTATGTTTTACTCATCTTTGTGCCCCTTATGGCTCCTGGCACAGTTCTTGTCATGCATTGGTATTCAATAACTGTGTATTAAATAAAAGAATCTTTTGCCAGTGATTTCTTACCCACTCTCTTTTTATTAGAATGATACAAACAATTTGCCCCCTTTCTCTCCAATTTGAAAAGAAGAAATTAAAAAGTCCCTTTCTTAAAGACTTATGATTATCTTTTATCAGGTTTTAGGCCTGAGTACCCATAGCAGGTAGCTCTAAGAATATATAAGTTTTTTGGAGCCAGTTACTTGTACTTCCAGCCAACTACATGTCAAAGGGGTGAAGTACTATTGTGTTTTAGCTGAAAATGAATTTCCTTCCAGCAGTGATTCAAAAACATACCATACTTCACATTATTGTCTCTTATTACTTGTGGTTCACCTTTTTTATATGAATTATTTCTAATGACTGATGTAAAATATCAGAAATGGCTGCAGAGCTGCGCTTGGGTTTGCCGCAGACTCCTTACCACAACTTACAACTGTCAAGATTGGGATCCGTGCACCCTCACAGCCTCACACCATTTTCTTGTGGCCGAAGACAGAGGAAAGAACACAGAGAAGGGGTTTCTTTAAAATACTTTTAAGGAGAGTCATTCATTTCACACTTTGAATGAAAAAAACAAATTCATGAAGAAATCAATAGCTTTTAAGGAAAAACACTTGTTTTAATGTGAAGCCAAAGTATGCAGAAAATATAGAAACTAAAATTTTATTCTCAAGAAAAAAAAAATGGGTTTTTGAATTAGTATTGCATTTCCTCCCTCTCCCTAATTTTAGGGATTCATACTATTTCTAATTTCGTATCTTGGCAGTATTCTTCCATCCCTCTCTTCCATATTTATTAACCACCTTTCACTGTGAGGAACTAAAGTCATTCCTTCCCTCATGGAGTTCTCTGATGGAGACAGAAAGTAAAGAAATAAACAAATTAATAAGTATATCATTAGAAATTGTAATGATTATTATAAAGGAAATAATACCACACTGCAATAATAGAGCATAAAAGGGGGAACCTATCATGGATCTTCACATTAACCAGGAAAAGCTTCTCCGTGAAGACAAAATTTAAGCTGAGATCCTAAAGGAATAGAAGGAGCCACGTCTGGAAAGGGGGGAGAGGCCCCCAAAAGGCAAAAGGAGCTTGACTTGCTTGAAGCAGTGCTGGAGAGCCCGTCTGGTGGTGGAGGTGGAAACTGTCATGAGAAGAGTTCACAGAGGTAGTTAAAGGCCCTGCAAGTCCTGGGATAGACTTTGGACTTCATTCTAAGATTAATTGAAGGTGATATATTTGTTTATTCATTCCCTGGACAGAGGGATTCTGTGATCAAATTTAAACATTAAAAGAGAATGGATTAGGGTAGGTAGGCTGGGAATGGAAGCCAGGGAGTCAGTTAAGAGACCATGTGTGTCCAGGTAAGTGACGAGCATGGATTTGACTCGAGGGTTGGTGGTGAAATGGGAGTGATGAGGATAAATTGGAGATACATTTTTGAGGTAGAGGACTCAGGATTTTGTGATGAATTAGATGACAGGGGAATGAGGGAGAAAGGAAAATCAAGATGAATCCCAGGCTTCTAGCTTGAGCAACTGGGTAAATGGTAGTGGTGTTTTATGAAATAAGAAACACAGGAGGAACAAATGTAGGGGAAAATCATGCATCCACATTGGTACCTCTCAGGGTTGAGCTCCTGTGGACAATCTGTGTGGTGACATTAAGTCAGCACAGGGATATAGGGGTCTGGAGCAACAGACCGATGGGGCAGAGATACTCCTGTGTAGCGAGACATCTGTGTTCATCAACATGAAGATCATACTTGGCACCAGGGACGTGAGGTGTGTGACATAAAGAGAATGGAGGGAGAAGGAGTAGGAGTAGGAGTAGGCTTTGAAAACATCCAGCAGTTAAAGTTTAGGAAGAAGGTGATAAGCCAGCAAAGGGGGTTGAGAAGGAATGGGTAGCCAGAAAGTTAGAAGAACAATAGAAACAGGCAACGTTACGGAATCAAAGTCACATATCTTAGCCACGTAGTAGCCAGCAGGATTGATTTCTTCTGAGAGGCCAAGTGAAAAGACTACAGTTGGGGGAAGGTCATTGGTGACCTTCACAAGGGCCATTTTGATGGAGTTGTGGGGGTACAAGCCAAGCTGGTGAGCTAAAGGTTAAACAATATCATAAGGACTGAGTGAGATGGTACATAGGGAGGCCCTGCCAAAAGCCAAAAAGGGCTACAGAAAGGAAAGGGATGAGTAGTAGCCAGTGTCTTCATGATAGCAATGCATTCACTATTTTTCATTTTGTATTTAAATTTGGACCAATTATTAAACCCCCTTCAAAAAACAAAGAAAAAGAAAGGAAAGAAGGAAGGACGGAAGGAAAACAGAGACAGAGAAAGAAAGGGAGAAAGAAAAAAGAGTGAGAAATAAAAAAACAAAACAAAACCTAGAAATGCCTTGTACAGACAACTCTTTGAAGATACTGTTAGGTTCGTCTGTGTGGATGTTCCCTGGTCCCCTGGTCCCCAGCGTCAAGAATGAGTACAGGTAACAAGTTGAGCTGATGCTGGAGTGATCATAGACACAGAGCAATTTTACACAAACAGTTTATTACATCAAAGAAAGAATAAAAGTACAGAAGGAAGCTACACAAAGTGAAAACACATTTCAGAGAGAGTGGAATGGGTCAGTCTCCAGGAGTAGAGAAAGATGCTGGAGGCTGAGCACATGTTGCTTTTAGAAGCCCTCTAGTTTGTCCCGCCTTTCTCCTGGCAGGATGGGTTGTCATTTCCTGCCTTTGGGAGTGATTGACAGGTTGGTGTTACATAACAGATCACTTGGCAGGTTACCATTACAGGATAGGTTACATAACAGTTTCCTTTTCTGTACATGTGTCTTCTCCAGAATTCTTTGTGAGGCTCCACCCATGTTATGCTAATTAGATGGTAATAAGCTCCAGGACAGTTAAAGGTTACAAGGAACTTTTTCCCATGTATGTTCATTCCCACCAGGGAACAGTTCCTAGCCACAATTTGGTCCCTCGCTGCAATTCAGTTCCTGCTCTCCACTATTCACCACTTCCTTGCTATCTGTTTACCCTCCACCAGACCGAACAATAGTGGTCTAGAAGTCAGACAGATAAATTAGGAGGTAAATTGAGGGAGATATGAGACCTAGAAAGAATTAAAACAAACTAGGATATGACAGTACACTTTTAGAAATCGTCCCTGAAGTAGGAAAAAGTATATGATTCAGGACAGAAGGGTTAATGTAAAAAGTAAAGTCTTTGAGAAGAAGGAATCTCACACTTCTTGATTTGAATAAAAGCTTTTTCTGTTTAGATGGTGAAACTGAAAAATGGAAAAATAGCGAATCCTTAGTCTAGGATCGAATAATGAGCCACCAAGAGGGGGAATTTTAAAAATCAAAATAAAATACATTATTGGTTGACACAGTCTTGTAGTTGCCAAAAACTTACTGAATTTTTGCAGGCATTCTCCTTGATAAATAATTAAACAAGTATAATACGTGTCCACTGAAGTTATTATTGGACAAAGCCATCTGGTGCAATACCAGTTCTCCCTTTTGAGTAATCTCTCCTTCTAAAGAGTATATTTGCACATCTAAAGCTCATTTATATGCCATGATCTCATATCTTTGTGCTGTAACTCATTCTAAATATTTACTTTGGTTAATTAATTGATTATTGTGAAACCCACTGAAGGCCACGTGGCTTTTAGAAATGATGAGAATTATTACTTCTCCTGCTGTGAAATAATGTCTCACCTCCCCATTTGAACCTGCTCTCCAATCCTATGCAACATTTGCAAAATAACAGATCTCTCACAATCCTCACCTCCTTGTCAGCATTCACATTGTATCTTACATTTGTGCATAAGTTGTTTGTATTTGTTCTTTCACACAAGCTAGGCTAGAAGACCAAAAATCATCTGTAGCTTTCTCTGTCTCTGTCTGTGCTTCTGTCAGTCTGGCTGTCTCTCTGCCAAGTGTAGTAGAAGCAGTGTTATCATCCACAGGAAAGAATAGGCCAGCGGTTGTTTCCTCAGACCCTAGTGGTGCCTGAACAAAGAGATATTTTCACATAAACACACTGACTATATTTATACTTGTGAAATTCCCCCCAGCTGCATTATGAAACACCAGTGACGGATTTGACTTCTACTTGTTCAGCATATGCACTTAAGGCTAGAGAGGGTTAAATCCCTTTACCCCTTTGACCTCCAGCTTCCTCATTAGAAAGTGGGACTATCAATAATATCTATCCCACTGTTCTTCCTTTCAAGGATCAAATGTATCGTGGATGGTGTGATTTTTAAAAAAGAAAAGGAGGAGGTGCCTTGGAATCAGTAAAGCCCCTTACACGCATTAAGTATTTTAGCTATCCAATCCCTACTCTAAATTTCCAGCACTGACTCAGAAGAATGCATGTTTTAAATTTTCCTACTGCCAAACTGCCCTTTTCAAAAGCTGAACCCATTTCACACTCACACCGATATTGGGTATTTAAAATAATGTTAGCCCTTACTAACTCCATGGGTGAATGATAGCACACATGTGTTTTCATTACTTTGACTACTCCATTGGTAGTCTTCGAGCTGTTCCCAACTTCTAAGTAGTATAAATAACTCTGTCATTAGTATCTTTGACTTTTTATTTCCCACTTTCTTTAGGATCAATTTCCAGGCCAACAGATGATACAGTCATTTTAGTTACTCTTGAGACATCACAAAATTACTTCCAAAAGGGTTTTTCCATTTACACTCTCTCATCAGAGATGGCTGAATATTTTCTTTTTAGCATCCTTGCTAAACCAGGGTATTATCAAAATTATTTTTGTTCATCTAGTAAGCAAAAGATTCTGACTTTTTATTGCCCAGTAACTATAACCTTACGGGGGGGTCCTAGTGGTACCACAGCCGGATGGAAGCCTGGCAGTGACACCAGTGGTTTGTTTGCTGTTCACTCACCTACTAGTTAATAATTAGGCAGCTATGTCCAGACTCACAGTTGGGTCGGATTGGACTGCTCTCATACAGTTGTCAGTGATTGGGAGACACCTTCCCCTGCTTCTCCACCTATCTAAATGCTACCAGCTCCCCCAAGTCCCACGTCATTTGAGTAGGCTTCACTGATAGCTCTGGCCAATTTTAGGGTTACTCTTTCCTACCCACCCCAAGGCAGTTATTGCTTTCACCCTAGGGTTTGACCCTGGGATGTAGTCAATTTGTTCCCGTGGTTGGCTCTGCTGACAGGATTTGTAAAATGGACACACTCCACATGCCGGTAGTGTTAACATCATGCCTTTTCTCTCTAGCAGGTTTCATTCTTTATGAGCAGCGACACTTCCTAGCACAGTACTAGCCACACATAGGTGCCCAATTAATATTGTCAATCATAGTGGACTGAATCCCTTGTCAAACAGATTTTTACTCCAAAGGATAATGGAGTGCAAGAAACACTGTACTCACCCTTGGCAAGTCACTTCTAGAACTCTGAACCAGTAAACCAAACTTGTTATTATATTTGGCTTTTAGATTTTATTGTTATCATATTATTCTAATGTGCTTTTTAGGTTCCCTTCCCGAATAGTCTTTTCCTATTTAGTTTTATGGCTTATTCCTATAAGCAAGATTAGTTTCTCTTCAAACAAAATATCTTAAGCATTCTCACACAGTGAGCGGGTTGAGTTTCTATTTAGGTCATGTCTCTTAAGTGACACCAATCCACTTAATTCTGGCAGCCTTCATTGTTGTTATTGACTCTGTCTCTAATGTTAGCATTTTCCAACTCTGCTATTTTCAGAATATACCTGTTCATGTCATTCATGTGTCTTTTATTAGTAACCTCTGGTTTCATTGACACGCTGAGCTTCTCCCCCTGGGGAAAAGCTTCCGCCCACCTATGGCAACTTTGCCTCCACAGCCCAAAGTACGTCCAAATTATTCATGTCCAGTTTTACCTCCTGTACCATGATTTCTAAGCCACTGG
>NW_012134969.1:5184186-5207968 GCF_000956105.1 Propithecus coquereli | reverse complement strand
AGAATATGGTCAATCTTAGAGAATGTCCCATGAGCTAATGGGAAGAACGTATATTCAGTGGTCTTTGGGTAGAATGTCCTGTAAATGTCAGGCCCATTTGTTCTAGAGTTCTGTTTAAGTCTGTTATTTCTTTGTTGATTTTCTGTTTGGAGGATCTGTCCTGTGCTGTCAGTGGGGTGTTGAAGTCTCCGACTATTATGGTGTTGCTGTTTATCAATTTGTTTAGATCATGTAGAGTTTGTTTTATAAATCTGGGTGCACCTAAGTTGGGTGCATATATATTTAGAATTGTTATGTCTTCTTGTTGAACTGTACCCTGCACCATTATATAATGACCCTCTTTGTCTTTCATTACTTTTGTTGATTTAAAAACTAAGTTATCTGAAATCAAAACTGCCACGCCTGCCTTCTTTTTGCTTCCATTTGCTTGAAATATTGTTGTGTCTATAGTTCCTAAAACAATGCCTGACATATAGAAGACACTTATTAATACTCTGTGGAGGGTAATCTATTTCAATAAAGCATCTGCTTTAGGGGACTCTAAATCTTTTCATGTGATTTTTCTCCTCTTATTCCTAAATTCACTGGGGTTTATTTTTCAACATTTCATTTTTTAAAAGGCATTTCACAAGCTTTTTTTCTATAGTTAGTGTTATCAGGACAAGTTTTGATATTTGAAGCCCAGAATTTGAAAGCTTCTTTGGTGAACATTAGTTTCAATCGCCTTTTTCCTCATTTACAGATACACTGAATGAGAAACAGCGATTAAACATATCATTTGCTTGGAAAAATAATCGGGTATTGTGAACTGTGTGCTTTATCATAGAAGAGTCTGCCCATGCTGAACTGGACTTCTAGTTCTAAAAATTATCTTATATAAAGCTACATTTTCCAATAGATCTACCCCTCTAATCTTAAATAATCCTCTTAGGAAAACAACAGCATTATTATAAAGAAATCTTGACATCATCAGCATATCTCAGTAATGACACAGAAGGATGTGTAACATGAATCCTATCTCATCCATTTCTCATTAAAGATAGAGTTATTTTTTAAAGAATTTGGACTGTACTAAGGCAAGTTTTTTTTTGTTTGCTTGTTTTTTTGAGACTGTCTCGCTCTGTTGCCCAGGTGTTATCACAGCTCACTGCAACCTCAAACTGTTGGGCTCAAGCAATTCTTCTGCCTCAGCCTCTGGAGTAGTCAGGATTGCAGGTGCAAGCCACCGCGCCCAGCTGATTTTTCTATTTTTTGTAGAGACTGTCTCCCTCTTTCTTAGGCTGGTCTAGAACTCCTGGCCTTAAATGATCCTCCTGCCTTGGCCTCCCAGAGTGCTAGCATTAAAGGCATGAGTCACAGCTCCTGGTCCCAAAGAAAGTTTCAATGACACAATTTTACAATAAAAATTTTGAATACATGAAGGAGTAAAAAAGAAAGGGCTTTCTGTAATTTGAAGACTCAGAAATAACCAGTACATTGTATCTTGATGTTATTTTTTTTCCAGTCACTTTTTCTACAAATGTATAAACAATTGTATTTAATTCTAAAGAATTGGTGTCATTTCAAATATATAGTTGTTTATCACTTTTTCTTACCAGTGGTGGGGGGGGAAGGTACAATTTTCTTACATCAGTAAATATCCTTTGAATGCATAATAATTGATATAGCCACACATATTATTGGTCTCTTCCTCAAATCCTTGCTACAATTACTATTATTGTCTTTTAAATATTTGCTGAGATGGGTGAAAAGCATCTTGCTTTTATTTGAACTTTCTCAAATCTTAATTGATCATATCTATTTCCTCTCTTATAAATTTTCTGTGTGTTTTTGCTTATTATCTGTTGAAACCTTTCTTTTGTTCTTGCTGGCATATTAGGGATCCTTGTATGTGGGATTCTGCTCCTTTACAACAGGTCATATATGCTACAAACATTTTTAGTAGTTTGAGGTTTGAATTTGATTTAGGCTATTGTGTTTTTATAGAATTGTTACTTAACTTAAAAGTCAATAATAAGTTTCCTCTCAAAATTAGTCTTGAGAATATTCTGATAGTTACTTATTGGTATTATTTATAAGATTAAATTTTCTCCTGCTTATAAATAATTACTTTTTAATTTTTAATCATGAAATAGTCCAAATATACCTTAAAAATTGATTCGTCTGTGCATCGGTCAGAGAACCTTCCTCCCATCCAAGCATGCCACCTTATTCTAGATCCCGAGGCCGCAGTCCTCCAGTCCCTGTGATGCCCCACACCACACACTTCTTTTCTCTGAGCTTCTTGTGCGATACCCTTCCCAGAAGAACTGAGCACTGAACAGCCTGGTTTGAATTACAGCACCTGATAGAGGCCAAGGAAAAACCAAGAAACAATCGATTATCATTTCAAGTATATTATCCTGCCACTTGGAGACAACCCAGCAGTGATGATTGCTAGCTCCGTGTTCGGGTGTGACAAGGAAACTTATGTTTCGCCCAGCAGTACTTAAAACTGTCCTTCTTTTAGCGGTTTCAGTGACAGGACACTGTTGGAAACTCTGCCTCCTGACAAATTTGTTTTCTCCAGAAAACAGGTCTTTGCTCAGACACACCACCACCTTTTGGTTAAAAAGTTGCAAGGCATGGTGGAAAAACCGTGGACTAAGAGCCCGATGGTTCTGTCTGGAAATGTTCTTAACCAGCCATGTGAGCTGAAGGAGATTATTTAATTCTCTGAGCCTCAGTTTCCTTATTTGGAAAATAGGAGTTATATTATCTACTTCGTAGAGTCGTTATGGGAATTAATAAGATAATATATGTGATGCACTTTATACATTGCAATGTATGCAGAAGGTACTCAGTAATTGGTGGCATTAGTTTAATTATTGTTATTTGATACGCTGGTCTTATCTAGTTCTCTTTCTCAGAAGATTTTGCTGCATTGTTGCAAGAAGTACTTCTATTTCTTATTGCTACTGTGCTTGCCATAATGAGCTCCACAAACGCTATGTGTCAGCAAAGCTGTGTTAATAATAATACTAATAATTGCTAACATGTGTCGTGCATGTGCCAGGCATTATTCTAAGCATCTTATAGTCACTGTCTTGTCTGATCCTCACCCAATGAAAGAGGTGCTATTATTACCTCATTTTTACAAATAAGCACACCAAGGCACAGAGAAGCTGAGCAATCTGCTCGGAGTCACACGACTAGTGAGTGGCCAGCCGGGATGTGAACACAGGCCGTCTGGCTCCAAAGCACATCAGTGTCATGCACCGTGCTCTGCTGCCTCCCTGTAGTGGCAGTCTTTACATTGTGGGACACTTAACTTAGAAAGGTGTGAAAACACCTGCTGTAAGGGGAGAAGAAGGATGCTCAGAATTGAGTGTCATTAACCTGCAGGGTGGTGTCTAGAAGGAGGAAAGCTGTTGCCAAACAAATCCATGCGTTGTGCTAACAACACACTGGCTTTGTGTTTCTTTCAATAGAGAATCTCCACATTGCCAGGAGAATTCCTGTCGCTGGTAATGGTGTCATTTCTTGTTTTGCGGGAGAACCGTTTGTGTAATTGCAGCCCTAAAAACAGCAGCAGCAGGAGACCATGAGGGAAGCCTTTGTGAATAGCACCATGGAGGTCTGTCGCCTTTGAGTAAATAGAGCCTATTTATTGAGCATGTAGAATTTATTTAAAATATCAGTTCTAAGGAAAGTAACAGAGGATGCTTGGATTTCCCATGGGTTGCAAACCGAAAGTAATATTATTGCAATATTAACAATATCCAAACTAGCTTTGTCTTAATATTCACTTTAGCACCGAGGATAATGATCTTTTTTTCCTCGATTCTATTTTAATCTGAAATACAAACAGCTTAAGGTTTGCTTGCCTTGAATCATTATTACCACGAACTTGAGCCATCTGTGTTTTTCTTATTCTGCTCATGGCTCCAAGGAGAACTCTTGAAATTTAACAAGTTGGGAGAAGAATTTCTGTGGAGTAAATTCAGATATACAATGTGACATCTAAAACCCTGTAAGATTTTAGGTGACTGGGAGAAATTTTCTCTCTTGAATTGAGTTGCAAGTGAGAATTAATCTCATCCTACCAGATCATCTACAATTTCCAAAACATTTTGAGGTCTGGGACTGTGTTTTATGCCAAATTTTTTTTTCCGTTTATCTACAATCCCCAGTATGCTTCTTGTTGACTTCTAAGATTGTAGAATTGGTATATAGCTGACTGTGTTTGTTTAAATTGGAATCTATTAAGTATTTCCTGTTGGGAAACTAAGAGGCTTTATATACACGCATCTGATGCTTTTAAGTTGACGTCAGGGAGGACGGCCATACCCTCCTATAATGCATTCCCTGCTTGAGATCAAGACCTTGGCTGGATTCGACTCGGTCCACTTTGTCAGTGCTTTCATTTTTACAGATGCCCTAAAGCATCTGTTATATTTTATAGCTTTAATGAAGTATAATTGACAAAAAATAAACTGTGCATATTTAAATTTTATAATTTAATAAGTTTTATCATATGTATACACTTGTGAAATCATCACAGTCAAAATAATAAACATATCAGTCACACCAAAATGTTTCCTGTTCCCTTTGTAACCTCTCCCTCCTACCTACTCAAACGCCCTCTTGCGTCCACCCTGATCCTCTGGTAACCACTGATCTTCTGTCTCTATAAATTATTTTGCATTTACTAGACTTTTATATAATTGAAACCGTACAGGATGTACTCAATTTGTGGCTTCTTTCATTCGGCGTAGTTATTCTGAAAGTCATCCATGTCGTCGCATACGTTAATTGCTGAATAGAAGGAATCAGAGTGGATATCCTTGCCTTACTTCTGCTCTTATAAGGAAACAGCATTAAATATGAGCACATCCGTAGGTTGTAAATACATTGCCTTTATTTAGATTGAGGGAGTTTTCTTTGATTTTTAGTTTGCTAAGCGAAGGGATGTTGGATTTTGTCGAATGCTTTTTCTGCATCTACAGAGATGATCGTGTGTGTTGTTTTCTTTTTTAGTCTACTACTTTGGTAAATTATGTTGACTAATTTTTAAATGTTAAATCAACCCTACATTCCTAGGATAAGCCCTTCCTCATCATGATGTATTATCTTTTATATAGATCACTAGATTCGATTTGCTAAAATTTTGTATCAAAGTCCATGATGGATATCATCTATAATTTTCTTTTCTTCTAATGTTTTTATCTGGTTTTGGTATCAGGATAATGCTGAAACCATGAAGTAAACTGGGAAATATTTCCTTTGCTTTAACTTTCTGAAAGAGTTTATGTAGAATTAGTATTATATTCCCTTAATATTGAATTTCTGCTAGGGTATAATTCCCTAATAAAGTCATCTGGGCTTGGAGTTTCCTTGTGGGAATAGTTATAAATGCAAATTCGATTTCTTTAGTAGATATAGAGCTTCATACATTATTTTTCCTATGGTGAGCTTTGGTAATTTGTGTCTTTCAAGGAATCTATTCCATCTAAATTGTCAGATTTATTGACATAAATGTTTTTCATAATATTCCTTTATACTTATAATATATGTAGGAACAGTAGTTTTGTTACCTTTCTCATGCCTATTATTAGTAGTTTGCATCTTCTTGCTTTTATTTCCTGGAAAAGGTTGGCTGGAGGTTTATCAATTTAACTGATCTTCACAAAGAATTAGCATATGGTTTGACTGATTTTTCTCTATAGTTTTTGTGTTTTATATTTTACTGATTCCTGCTCTTATCTCTATTGTTTTCTTTTTCTGCTTACATCAGGCTTAATTTGCTCTTCTTTTTTTAGTTTTTTTAAGGTATAAGCCAGGGTCAGTGATCTGAGAGCTTTCTTCTATTCTAATATAAGCGTTTAGTGCCATAAACTTCTCTGTAAGTACTGCTTTAGCTGCATCTCATGAATTTTAGTACACTATGTTGTCATTTTCATTTGATTTAAAATACTTTTTAATATTCCTTTTCATTTCTTCTTTGACCCATATGTTATTCAGAATTTGTTATTTAGTTTCCAATTATTTGTTGATTCTCCAGATATCTTTCTGTCATTAATTTCTAATTTAATTCCATTGTGGTCTGAGAACATTACTTCGTATGATTTTTGTCTTTGTAATTTTACTGAGGTTTGGTTGATACTCAGAGTATGGCCTGTCTTGGTAAATGTGCCATGTACACTTTAAATGTGTTCTCTGTTTTTATTGGGTAGAGCATTTTTTTTCTTTTCTTCTCTTTTTATTTTTATTTCAAAATATTAAGGGGGTACAAATGTTTTTATTACATGGATAGCTTTTGTAATGCATGAGTCAGGGCTGTAAGTGTGCCCATCACCTGAATACTGTTCACTGTACCCATTAGGTAGGTTTTTGTCCCTCCCTTCCCCTGCCCTCTCCGCTGCTTTATTTCCATCAATTAGGTCAAATTGATTGATAGCATTATTTAAATTTTCTATATACTTACTAATTTTCTGTCTACTTGTTCTTGCAATTATTGAGAGGGTTGAAATTTCTGTTATTATGGATTTGTCTAATTCACCTTTCTATTCTATCAGTTTTTACTTTGTGTATTTTGAAGTCCTGTTATCTGGTGCATAAAGGTTTGGGATTATTATGTTTTCTTGATGAACTGACCTCTTTATCATTATGAAATGACCCTTTTGTCCCTAGTAATTTTTTTTGGTCTGACATCTACTTTACTTAATATTACTATGGCCCCACTTTCCAGATTTCTTTTGATTAGTGTTGGTATGGTATATATTTTTCAGTCCTTTTGTTTTTCACCTATTTATGGCTTTGTATTTGAAGTGGGTTTCTTATAGGCAGCATATAGTTGGCTCTTACTTTTTTACTCCAGTTTAACAATCTGCCTTTTAATTGGGGTATTTAGACTGCTTATATCTAATATGATTATCAGTATGATTGAGTTAAAATCAATCTTAATAATTGATTTTATTTGACAATTATGTTTTTATTCTAATTTTCATATTTTTCTGCCTTCTTTTGGATTGAGTTTCTTTATGATTTCAATTTTACCTCCTTTGTTGGTTTACCGCTTCATGTAGTATAAGAACTATACTCTTGTCTTATATGCTATTTGTTGTCATACATTTTACATCTATATATATTATAAACCCAAAATATGTTGTTAGTATTTTTGTCCTTTTCAGCCAGTTATCTTTTAAAGAGTTTAAAAATAGATTAAAAAATATTTTTTCTTCCCAACCACATATTTGCCATTTCTGATATTCTTCATACCTTTGTGTAGATCAAGATTTACATCTTAGATAATTTTTCTCTGCCTAAAGGACTTTCTTTTTAATGTTTCTTATAGTTTAGATCTGCTGGTGATGGATTCTTTTAGATTATTATGTGTGAAAAAGTTCTCTGTCACTTTCATTTTAAAAGATTTTGAAAGATATTTTCACTGAATGTAGAACCTAGTAAAAGAAAAGGTTTTTTTTTTTTCTTTCAATTCTGTTACTCCAGTATCTTCTGGCTTGCATTGTTTCTAACAAGAAATATGCTCTCATTTTTATCTTTCTTCCTCTGTATGTAATATGCTTTTTTTTTCTGGATGCTTTTAAGAATATGTCACTGGTTTTGCCGGGCGCGGTGACTCACGCCTGTAATCCTAGCTCTCTGGGAGGCCGAGGCAGGTGGATTGTTTGAGCTCAGGAGTTCGAAACCAGCCTGAGCAAGAGCGAGACCCCATCTCTACTAAAAATTAGAAAGAAATTAATAGGACAACTAAAAAATATATATATAGAAAAAATTAGCCAGGCATGGTGGCGCATGCCTGTATACCCAGCTACCTGGGAGGCTGAGACAGGAAGGATCGCTTGAGCCCAGGAGTTTGAGGTTGCTGTGAGCTAGGCTGACGCCATGGCACTCTAGCCCGGGCAACACAGTGAGACTCTGTCTCAAAAAAAAAAAAAAAAAAGGATATGTCACCGATTTTAAGTAATCTGATTATGTTGTGCCTTCATATACTTTTACTCATGTTTCCTGTGCCTTATATTCTTGAGCTTCTCAGGTCTGTGAATTTATAGTTTTGGTCAAATTTGTATAATCTCCAGCCATTATTTCTTCAAATATTTTTTCTGGTCCCACCCTCTTCCTTCAGGTAATTTAATTACAAGTATATTAGATTGCTTGTTGTTGTCCCACAGCTCTTTTATGCTCTGTTCATTTTGTTGCTATTGTCATCTTTTTTCTCCCCATGTTTATTTACTTTTGGATAGTTTCTATTACTGTTCTTCAAGTTTACTGAATTTTAATTAAATGTCAGATCTGCTGTTAATTCTATGCAGTGTATTTTTATCTCATGCACATTATACTTCTCATCTCTACAAGTTCAATTCGAATCTTTATTTTCTGTATTCGATTTAACATGTTCAATCTTTCTTCTACTTTTTTGAAGATATGGACCACGGTTACAGGTCACTTTCCTGCTTCTTTGTATGCCTGGTGTCTTATTTTTTTCTGTTGCTATAACAAGTAACCACAAGCTTAGTGGCTTAAAACATCACGAATTTATTATCTCACAGTTCTGTAGGTTAGGAGTCTCTTGCAGATATCACCAGGCTAAAATCAAGGTGTAATCAGGGCTGAATTTCGTTCTGGATGCTCCAGGGGAGAATCTGTTTCTTTGCCTTTTCCAACTTGTGGAGGCTGCCTGCATTCCTTGGCTTATTGCCGCCTCCCATCTTCAGAGCCAGCAATGGTGAGCTGAATCCTTCTCCCATCGAATTATTTCAACTTTCTCTTTTACTTCCCTTTTCCTCTTTTAAGGACTACTGTGGTTATATTGTGCTACTTGGAATAATCCAGAATAATCTATCAGAAGGACAGCTGATTAGCAATCTTAATGCCATTTGTGGCCTCAATTCCCTTTGACATGTAAAGTTACATATTTTGGGAAGTATCCAGTCACATCTGGTAATTTTTCACTGGTTGCTAGACATTATGAATTTTACCTTGTTCGGTGCTGGATATTTTTGTTTTCCTATAAATATCTTTGAGGTTTATTCTAGGATACATGTAAGTTACTGAGAAGCAATTTGAACCTTTTGAAGTTTATTTTCAAGCTTTGTTATGAGAGACCAAAGCAGCCTTTAGTTTAGAGCTAATTTTGTTCTACTACCTAGGCAATACTATTCTGAGCATTCTACCTGATACCTCATGAATAATAGGCTTTTCTACTCTCACTGAGAGCAGAACTCCTCCCAGCCTTCTGTGACCTTCTAATCCTTTGGGGAGGGTCTTTTCCTAGACTTGTGTAGTTTCTTCACACACATGCACTGATTAGTTCTCAGCTGAAGACTTGGGGCAAACCCTCTTTAGGTCTCTGAGGGCTGTGCATGTGTGCATGTGTGCGTACCATTCTCTTCTCTCTGGTACTCTGCCCTGTGAACTGTAGGCTGTCTTGGTCTCCCCAAGACCAAATATGTCTTTACTCAAGGAGACTGCCACACTCTTCCAGGGTTCCTCCTCTCTCTGTTATAGCCTGAAAACCCTCCTGGCAGTAAGCTTGGGCACTCATGTGCCTCACTTTGTTCCTCTTCTCTCAGGAATCACTGTCTTGCATTGCCTGATGTCCAATATCAAAAAACCATGTTTCATATATCTTATCTGGCTTTTTAGTTGTTTCAGGTGGAAGAGCATATCCATCCACTGTTACTTTCTCCTTGCCAGAAGTAGAAGTCAAATATTTGTTATTTGCCACATATTTCATTTTGATAAGGGCAACTATGATACCCAAATATTTAACAACTGATAGGTCTTGGGCACTGACCAAACAGAACAGATGCTGGCCTAAAACAGTGATATGGCCATACTGGTGTTTACCAGCTAAAGGTCAGTCCTGTCCTATGTAGTTGCCAAACTCCATAATCCATCCAATTTAGCATTTTGTCATTAACAGCCCTAGTGAGACAAAAAGAGCTTTGCAATAGGACTGACCTGGGTTTGAGTTCCAACTCTGCCACTTCTAGCTAACACTTGACTTAAATTCTCTCCATTTTTTAACTTCTCCTGCACTGTTATCCTAAAGATTAAATGGGATAAGGTATGTGAAAGTGCCAAGTGTGTTGCCTGGTACGTAGAATACTTGATTAAAACGAGTACCCTTCCTCTTCCCACACCTTCCTCCATGATCCACCTGGAGTCCTCAAGGCCAACCACAGTGTTCTACTAATAGCACATTTTTACTCAGAGGGCAATTCTCCCCAAAAAAGAAGGGACTGTACCCAGGAGCTTCATTGTGGGGAAGAGATCCAAAAGAATCAGAACTGTTAGGTGGGAAGTGTCAGTCTGTTTTTTACTGCTATGACAGAATACCACTGACTGGGTAATTTATAAAGAAAAAGGATTTATTTGGCTCACAGTTCTGGAGGTTGAGAAGTCACGGAGTTGAGGAGGGCATGGCATTGGCATCTGCTCAATCATATGGTGAGGACTTTCTTGTTGCATCATCCCATGGTGGGAAGAGGAAAATCAAGTGAGCACGTGACACAGAGAGAAGAACGGGGGCCAAGCTTATACTTGTATGAGGAGACCACTCCCACGGTCACTAACCTACCCCTGCCATACAGCATTAATCCCTTCGTGAGAGTGCAGCCTTCATGGCCTAATCACCTTGTAAAGCCTCCACCTCTTAATTCTTGGCAACACTAAGTTTCCAACCCATGAACTTTTGGGGGACATGTTCAAACCATAGCAAGGAGGGAGAGAAAATTTGAGCACTAAGCATCATAGCTGAGAAAACCTCTGGCCAGGCTGGTGTAAAGTCTGTCCAAAAGGGAGCGGGTGTCCATGGCCACAGGACAGGCCAGTGAAAGTCAGGCCAGCCAAGCCAGGTGTAGAGGGTGAGGCGTGGGGAGAGGTGCCCAGAATTCAGTTAGAAGAGCTTGGCCGGAGTCCATCTGGCCTGGATCCTCCCAGCTCATATTTCTTTGCTTCTTTCAGGAATAACAATCCAGAGCTGGCCTGCCCCTGCCCCTTGACAGATGGTGGCCATGGGGGACAGTGTGAGGGACACTTGATTTCTCTGACATTGTCCTCTGGGATAAGGATTTACCTCTTACACATATGACTTTCTTTCCATAATCCACCGTGGCTGTGTCAGTCGTGTAACTCTGGGCGTACTTTCAGCCCTTTCATTTCTTGTAGGATGTTTTTCAATAAATTAAGGTGCTTCTCATTTGTCACTTTTATTTTGTCTGAAAGTATCTGCCCCTCTCAAAGTATGAAGCCCAAACGTTTGTCTTCAACCTTTTTGTGTTCCTTACATATACCTTCAACACAAGTACTGTCGATGACGGTGAGTATTTAATGAATGTATCATGGGGCTCTTTGTTCAAGACATCAAGAAAAAATACTGAACGGAAGAGACCCCAGGATAAATCCTTAGGAGACACACTCAATACATCCTCCTATGTGGTTCTGTTTCATTTTAGTTTAACTTACCTCTGTTTAATAAGTCTTTATGCTGAAATGATTGACTTCCCTCATGTCTCTGTCCCATCACTCTGTGATGGAAGGAAGTTAAATACTTGTGATATAGTTTGACAATTCTTTTGACTGGCCAAAGGTACTTGAAACAATGTGGAGATCTGTTTTTGTTACAGTAAAAAAAAAAAAAAAAAGACAAACAAAACAACAAAAACACTTAATTGAATAAGGGCATGGACGCCCAAGCCAACATTTCTATTCTGGCTATTCTGGCAAACGTAAATTCCCTGTTCAGCGGCAACAAGCAAACATAGATTAGCTAGCCCTTGTCTCTGCAATAAATCTATCCTTTATAACCTCGGTCCTCCACATCATTGGCACTTTGGATATAAACTCCACCTGAAGGAGGCTCACTGATCCAGACTGCCCCTATGTTAAGAAGAGGAGAAAGGGAAATAATAATATAGATAAAGAAAGATAAATCATAAAACATCCAACAGTCCTCTGTCCCTAAAAGTCACTTGATAAAAGCAGTAAAAATGACTGCTGTTGAAAATGTGGCTGGGCCCCAAGGGGCAGTTGCCCTCTGACTTGGGTATGTGTTTACAAAGCTCTCTGTGCTTGGGTTTGGGGACACAGTGGCTTAGCTAGATAGATACTTTCCCTGAGGAAGACAACTTGTCGTTCAGAGTATGGTCAGGCTCTTTTCAGGATGATGGCATAGGTGCTGTGTGTACCTCCCTAATTATGCTGCCACTTCTGATGTGGCCTGTGTCCATGTGTCTGCATCATGGGGGACTAGGTGCACCTTACACCAGGAGTCCTGACTTACCTCTGTGCCCCCAGCATCCAGCACATGCCTGGCAACCTTGTAGGTGATTCATAAATGTTAAATGAGCAAATATCTCAGAAAGACCTAGGGCAGTATGCCACTGTGCTCCTTGGTTTTCCCAGCTATAAAATGTGCTGGTCGAATGGGGTGGCCCAGGCCTATAATCCCAGCACTTTGGGAGGCCAAGGAGAGAGGATCACTTGAGGCCAGAAGTTCAAGACCAGCCTGGGCAACATAGCAAAATGCCCCATAAAAATTTTAAAAAATTAGCCAGGCATGGTGGCATGTACCTAGAGTCCTAGCTACTTAGAAGGCTGAAGTGGGAGGCTTGCTTGAGCCCAGAAGTGTGAGGTTACAGTGAGCTATGATTGCACCGTGGCACTCCAGGCTGGGCGACATAGAGAGACCCATTTCTAAAAAAACAAAACAAAACGCATTGGCTGACCCTAACATGGACAATGGCATGGTTCTGCTGAGAACCATGGATAACAATGAGAAGAACCAGGATACACACACACACACACACACACACACACACACACACACACACACACACACTCTCCCTCCCTCTTCTCCCTCTCTCACCTGTCATGCTTCTATATACACTTTAAAGTTCAGTAATACACTGGATAATATATTGAAAATTCTCTCTCTGCACAAGGTAGGCACTTAGCACCATTGTGGAGCCCCAGAGGCCACTGAAATCGGAAAAAGAAATCCTACCTGTAATTTATATTTGTGTATTGATTCTTGCCTGTAAACTACTGGCACATAAATGCCCGTCATGTAATTTGGTACTAGTAATCCCAATGTGAAGTAAGCAGGGCAGGTTTCAGCCTTACATCTGAGATGAGGAACCCGGGGTGGATGAGGGACTAAAGCGCAAATGGTGCGGCTCCGGCTTCTTCCTCTCTGCCCTGTGCCCCCTGGAGACTGCAGGCAAATAGACACTCATCACACTCAGGACAGCGCGGGCCCCCTGCTCTCCCGTGATCGCAGTGATGCTGTGGGCAAATGTCTCTGGTCCCCCAAACCTCAACTTTCTTACTCATCTGTGGAGGAGAAAACGTATTAGAGAGATGTCATGAGGACCAGCTTATTAAATAACTGAAAAAGGATTTTGAAAATACAGCATTGCATAAAGGCTTAGTAACAATTCAAAACTAGGTGCTTCTGGGAATGAGAACGAGATGCAGACCCCTCTGAATGAAGAACCAAAGCATTCTTTAAATTTACAGCCTGGCAGAAAATAATTAATTTAAAATGAAAACCTTGGTTATAGTCTCTGCTTTTAACTTGGAACTCTCCAGGAGAAAAAACAATGTTTGGGGTATGTTTTTCATGTGGGAAATTACTTCCCTGAGTTTCTGCCGTTGAGGGGTTGATGCTGTGGAGAAAGCACGTTCCAAACGAGTCATTAAGGAATGCTCAAAGCACGCTGCACTCAGCCCGAAAGGCTAAATTAGTTTTAAATGGAAGTTTGTTAGTGAAGTTGTTCCCCCTTAATTTACTTCTCTGAAAAATTAGCCCCTGGAATTACTCAGGGTGTGGCCAGCAATGACAGGCTATGGGGGAGTATGGTTTGGCACGGGTGCTTTCTAAACCAAAATGCACATCAACATGTAAATAATTCAGTCTGGCCAGGCCCTCAGATGTAACAAAGTATTTTCAAAAGTCAGGTTCTGCTCAATTTTAATTTATTAAAAAGACACATGTGTTTGTGTGTGTAAAGAATCTTAAAATAGACATTCATTTAGATGAATAAAATAGGATCTCAAGTGAGCACAGTTGGTGTGTTTAGATACGACACCTAATCTTTCTGGCAGAAAAAGCAAACAGGACACAGCTCTGAATGCTGCAACTCTGATTTGCCGGCACAGAAGAACATCTTGGGTCCTGGAAAAGAGGGGAGAAAGGGGTGTTTTCTAATTTCCCTTGGAGAAATTTCTCCTGTAGAGAAACTGTATGGTACTGTCTCCTCAGTTGTTTACCTAGAGGACCTCCTGATTTCCACCCAAAGAATTACTTCTTGAAATTAGGGCAGATGATAAAACATGAACTTAAAAAACAGCAGAGAAGTGAGATATGCTTTTTTTAGAAAAAAGGAAGGACACTATAACCGCATTGTAGCATATATACAAGGTAATATACACATACATATACTCACACACAAAAATGTATATAATATTCATCAAAGTGATAGCTAATAGGTATTGAGTGCTTCCTGTGTACCAGGCACTCTTTGAAGCCCTCTACATATTTGAACTCATAATCCTAAGAACAGCTCTGTCAGGGATAAATACTCTTTTTAGTCCTCTTTTGTGCAGATTAAGAACCAAGCCTAGTCAGCTGGGCAGGAGAGGGAGCTTTGCACCTGGGATTCAGACCGTCCCGCCATCTGTCTGTTGCTGCCTTTCCCTCTGATTTCTCTCTTTTCTTTCTGTCTTCAACTCAATTTCTTCCTCCTACTTCCAAATTGCTATCCAGTATCTACAGTTCCTTTGTTTTCTCTATCTTTATTTCCCCCCTAATTCACCCATAGTATGGAATTGAAGGTTGTTGTTTTTGCATATGGTTTATACTTCTTATTTAAAATTTTCATGGTAGATAGGTGAAGATTTTATTTTTACCTCTTTTATAAACTTGTTTTGATTAGGTTCCCTTTTACTTACACTGCTGCTAGACGGTAGTATTCCCCTGTGGTGTGGAATTAAGTTGTCCTGTCCCGTCCTCATTTCTGTGCTGAATTTTCCAAGCCCTCCTGAGCTGAAAGATATGAGATGAGCGTGTGTAGATTTAAATGAGACTGTACTTACCTTCCTGCCCCTCTACCTCATGCCTTTAAGAGACATGTGTTCTCGCAGGCATGAGCGGGCAGGAGGGTAAGTATGAGGTCTGCCTTACAGACGCCATATCCACGAGCACTCAAAGACCAGTCCCATCCATTTATTCTGTGGTCTTGAGCACATCCTCACTCTTTGTGCCTCTCAGCCTCATTATCTATAAAATGTTAAGTAACAATCATCATCGTGTCTCTTGTTGTTTGGTTAATAAGGGAAGTATAAAGAATGCCAGTATCATTTGCTTAGAACTCTGTATGAATTTATACTGTGACATTGTGAATTGGACAACCAAATATTGCTTTGTCTTATCCCTTTAGGATGGACTCTGTAAATGCTGTAAATTTTTTAATTTCTTTCATTCATTTAACTGATATTTATTGAAGGCGATACTATGTGCCAAGGACTACGTTGGGCCCTGAGATAAGGTGATAATGAAGTCACTGAATTTTCTTTGCTTGCACAGACTGGTGGAAAAATTAAATAAATATTAGATTAGTGTATGATTTAAAAACCACACACAATTTGCAATTTCCTTTAGGAGTTCTCATGATGTGTTTACCTTTAAAACACGCTCTATTTTCTCTCCAAGTCTACAGCTCTATGCTGATTTTATTTAAAGAGACCAATTCTGTGTTGTTTCAATCCATTCAAACAGTAAGTTTAAATTGAAACCTCCGTAAATCATTGAAAATAATATGATATGAATGTTTTCTTTAAAGCCAAATATCGAATAAGTTTTCCTTTGTTCTTTTTTAAATCTATGAGATGTTACCTATCTCTCAGGTGCCTTTGTAAACTGAAACTAAAGTTGATAAATAAAATCAAAGGTTAGCCCTTGCATATTGCCTCAGAAAGATGCGGGTTTCAGAGGGAAGCTCCCTATAAAGACATTTACGTGCTGTGAACTACCATCTCTGTGGTTAGGACCACTGACTACAGTGGGCTTTATGTCAATAGTACCTATTACCCTGACTTCAAATAAAGGGAACAGTCCCATAGAGCAGAGAGGCATTGAATGCCAAAAAGAAATCTGTTGATATAAATTATTTAGTCTTTCAACATACTTTTAGAGTGTCCCCACTCCTTAGAAAGATAGATAAGTGGATAGAGTCATAAAAATTACTTCTTTATAAAAAGTACTTCTTTATAAAAAGTACTTCTTAGGTGTTTGAATAGTCAAACATATTTTTCAAGATTCAATAGCTTTTTACCTCTACTGTCTGCTCCTGCACCGTGCACTTATCAGTTGGGACAAAGCAGAGAACACCAAGGACCATTCAGTACTTTTTTTTTCTTTTTCCCATCATTATATAACAGTCCTGCTGTACAAAGTCACATAACATCATAGAGAGAAAATTAATCATCGGCTAATGAGATAGGGATGTGAAAAGAAGTTTGAAAGATGTAATTTAGAGGCTCCAATCAGGACCTACTCTCGTGGTTCTCCCGTGTGCATCACCCGCTGATCCCAGGTCCAGGGGTGTGAGAGGAGCATGGGGGAGGGAGGGGCGAGAGAGGGGGAGGAAGATGTAAAAGCTGCAGTTTTGGGGGACAAAAAGAGGCTTTTGCAGTACTCCAGATAAGAACTAATGAGAACCTAAATTAGCAATGGGGGAAGACAAAGATGACATAGAAGTCCTTTCTAAGGCTGGTCTATCTGAGAGTATTTGGCAGGTGATTGGGTGTGGTTACCTACAGAGGTTCTAAACCAGGAACTGCCAGGAAGGGGTGGTGCTGTTAAAAGAAACTGCTAAGCCCTGAAGTTACTTAACCAGCCTGAAAGTGTTTAATGGGAATGGAGTAGAACAGGTTCCCAGGATCCCGAAGGAGTTCGCTATAGAGTGCATTCAGACAGGCATAGAAGCAAGTGAGAGGGCACCTGTAGGCCACAGAGCAGGGAAGACAACTTAGTACGCAGGGGCTTCTCACACAGAGTGATCCCATATGCATCCCTGAGACTTGGCAGTGGCTCTTAGAACTGGAAATCAACAACAAAATGTTCAGAAGAAATAAATGTTGGGGGAGAGTCCAAGCGGATTTGCCTAAGGAGATATTTCCACAGATGCGTGCTAGAATTCACAAGCCTAAGGGTGCAGGGAACCTGGAGAACATCTGGGGTAAGAGTAAGGAGGGAAAAGAACAGAAACAATATCTTGGTGAGAGCAAAGTCCTAACCACCTGGCCAGAGGGAGGACGGGGATGAGGACATTCTCCCTGTACCAACTCCAAGCCCCAGACAGCTAGTAGTTTGCCATCTGCAAGACATCTGCAAGAAAAGCAGCCAATAGTTACCTCCCAGACTGGCAATGGGAGGATCTTCTCCCCCTCTCTGGCCGAGCCTGACCTGCAGGGAGAGATGTTCTGGTGAATTAGAAGGGGAAGGAACTTTAAGAAAGGGCCGCCTAGCCATTTTATAGACACTGAGGTCAAGAGAGGGAAAATTCAAGACAAGGGTAGAACATAAGAAGACGGATTTTGGAAAAATAATTGGAAAATGCAAAATCCTTCATTTAGTTTCAAAATGTCAACTGCAAAGTTGCATAAGGACATTATCCTACAGAGGCAAGAGGTGTATGTTTTAGTTGAATGAGGTCATTCAGCGTTTGTCAACTCTGCGAATCATATGGTGAGATGATGTGACGCTTTAAGTGCAGGCCTGGCACAAAGCAAGCATGAAACATGACCCCTGCTTTTAAATGTACCAAGTTAGTGAAAAAAAGAGAGTTTGGAGCTAAGAAAGGCAGAGACCACTGCTACCTGGTTGGTCAGCTCCTTCCTGGCCTCTTTCTCTGGATAACCCTGGACCTCAGTAGAGGTGGGTTTTTAGAGAGGGGCAGTCCCACATGGAAGGACTGGGGGAAGGGGGTACTGAGGCTGGGTGGGAGAAGACTCAGCCTTTCTCTGGGTTTCCTTTGTGGATGTGACCAGTAATGGGGGGAAAGAGAATTAGACCTGTTGTAGGAGCTCAGGGGTGCAGAGGAAGGGCAGTGGATTTAACTGCAGCTTTGCAGATCCTGAGTCAGGCTATGAGGGATAAATTTCTCCTTGTGAAAACCATTAGGAAATGGACTGCGTGGAGAGGTAGTGAATGCACCGTCACTTGAGACATCCAAAGGGAGGTAGGCTGGAGAGAAGTCAGAGAATTCAGACGCACGATGAAGCAGCAGCAGCACTCAATTCCAATTCCAGCTGCACTCTTACTTAACTCACTATGTAACTTTGGGCAAGTCACTTAACCTCTCTGGGCAAAAATTTTCTCATTTTAAAATCAAGAGGGTAGAACTAAGTAATGCTCAAATCTCTCTCAGCTTTGAAATTTCATAGTCTTTGCTTAGGTCCTGCCAAAGCGAGCCCCTCCGGGCCTGCCCGACTGCCATATGCCAGCGCGGTGTTCGTGCCTCGTTTGCGAGGCCTGTTGTGGCTTAAGAGCATGTTTCAGGGGGTCCAGGAAACATGGAGCAACTTGCTCGGAGCGTGACAGCCCAGGCCTCTGTGCAGAAACGGCACTGGCATGGAATTCAAATCACCCGCTCCCCAGTGCAAGTTTTACAGAAGCTCTGATAAGCTCTTACTTCCTGCTCTCTCAAAACATACTTGGTTTTCGAGTGCACGCTCTGCGCGAGCAGGTTGCTGGAAAGATCTGACAGACTTCTTTGAGCAGTCGGTTTTCCTCTATGCCAGTTTTGGTGAGAAGTTTTGAAATTCTCCTCACTTCACGTCGTATCGTATTTTCAAACATGGACACAAATCTCACACAAGTCAACGGTACTTAAAACAGCTGTTGAGGGCTGCATTCCTCCGTTCTGCCAGTGCTGCCTCCTCAGTCAGAGGAGACCGAGGGTTTATTGATGGAATGAGGTCTTTGTTTATGAAGTGTGCACGGCAGGGGCTCGCTGTGGATATACATCTTGGGTTTAAAATGGAAAACACACCTCTCTGCCTTTGGATCTCTTTGGAAAAATCACAAAAGCATCTTCAACATCACTTTCTTAAAGATCCTGCTTGTAGACATCCACTTATTTTATAAAATACACTATTATGTTAACATAATCTGTGCGGTTAATTTGTTCTTAACAAATAAGAAGCCATCTTCGAGTCGTTTTTTCACAAAGAAACCCTAAGAGCAATTCTGCCTCCAGGGAACTGGTTTTGAACATTTCTTCTAAGAGATCATGTAGAAATATATTTGTGTTTATGATCCCAATAAGTATATTTTGGGGGTACTTTTTTACATGCCCACTGCATATCCAGAAGTTATCCTTTTTAAGAACCAGGTCAGCTGTCACCCCCTCCGGGATTCCTTCCCTGACACTACCCCGCTGTATTCGTTTCCTAGGGACACCGTAACTAAGTACCACAAACCGGATGGTTTAAAAAAACAGAAATTTATTCTCTTACATTTCTGGCAGCCAGAAGTCTGAAATTAAGGTGTCAGCAGGGCCATGTTCTCCTGAAGGATCTAGGGAAGAATCTGTTTCATGCTTTTCTCTCAGCTTCTGGCGTTTGCCGGCGACTGATCCTTGGTGATGACTTGCAGCTGCCTCTCTCCAGTCATCACAGGGCGTTCTCTGGGTGTCTGTCTGCGTCTTTCTCCTCTTCTCATAAGGACTCCGGTCATGTTAGATGGGGGGCCCACCCTAATCCAGCATGACGTCATCTTAGCTTGATTACATTTTCAAATGCCCTGTTTCCAAATAAGATCACATGCACAGGTATGGGGAATTAGGACTTTGACTATCTTTTTGGGGGGACATTCATCAACCCTTACCCCCCATCCTAGACTGGTTTAGATGCCCCTCTTTTCTGTGTTTCTGTAGCACCTCTTATTTGAATGTCTCATAGCTGGTGTCGTACTGCATTTTCATTTCCTACTAAGTTGTTTCTGTCACTGGATTGTCACATCCATGAAGGAAGGGCTCATATCTTACATGGTCTTTACATGCAAAGGACCTAGCAAAACATCCAACACTTAATGGACACTCACATGTTTGCCAAACGAAATACTTTGTTATCATCATTATGCTCCTTTATGTGTATATTAAATACAAATAATGTTATATTTATGTGAGGTTACATAAATATTATACATGTAATTGAATAAGAATACTTATCAATGTTGTATATAATTGCTGCCATTCATAATTTACCAAATATTTACTGGACATTATGCTAAACACCTTGGTTCTGGTTTTTTTAATCTCATTTAACCCTCATAAGAACATTAAAAAGTAAATATTATTCTCTTTATTTTGCAGGTATTGTAAATGATGCTTAGAAAGATTAAATTTCCCAAGGTCACACAGCCAGTGCATAGGAGATGCAGGATCTGGTCTCAGGGATATTTGTCTGCAGACTTGGGCTCTTCGCACTTTGATTTGCCACTTTCCCCCAGTCGCAGATGGTCTTCTTGAATGCCTCCATTTTGTAGGACTAGTTGTAGTCTGGTATTCATGTTCCCGTTCCTCTGGTGGATGCACTGAAGCCCAGAGAGGTTAAGAAACCATTCAGCCTTAGGTCACCTAGCTGTGCCAGATCCCTTGGCTTGTAAAAATGTTTATTTTTCCTCTACTGTTCACAAAATTGTTTTTAAGAATGTTTGAGAAAGGGAGAACATTAAATGGAAAAACAAAAACATTACTTTAAAAGTTCATGAACATAATGACTTTATAGAAGACCAAGGCTTGTCGATTGCAATTAGAGACTATTCTGAACAAGTTTGTCCATCCTCGACTTCTGGTAAACAGAATGTCTTCATGTCTTCATGTATTATGTATTATGCATCATGTATTATGGCTTCTCTGTAGAGTGATGATAGGTCATATTTTAAATCAGTAATTCTTCTGGAAAAAGAAGCAGCGCAATTCCCTGTTTTTCAGAGCCCCCCAGACTGTCTCTCTGCCCTGCACAAGTCCTGGAACCTAGCCTCCCACGCTCAGCACTTCCCTGCACTTGAGGGCCCCTCTGGCCTCAGGCAGGAGGAAGAGGGCTCGGGAGCCTGTGTTCTGAGACTCAGCATTCAAGCAGACTTTATACTGGCCGGGCTCTGACCTGTGCTCCAGGTCTGATAACTGGGGTACCTGCCTCCTTCTCCAAACCCCAGGCTTCCACTCTGGTGCCTGGATCCTGTCTTGCTTCTCTGGCATGAGTCCCAGCTTTTAGGTAACCTGCCAGATAGCCTAGTGTTTCTCAACCTGTGACCTCATGATGTGGTTGCAAACTCCAGTACCCCTGGGCTGAGTCTGAACCCTGGACCAGGGTGGTGCGGACCCCGTGAGCTGCGCACGAAGTTCCCTGGTGCAGCTGTCCTGCCTGGACCGGTATTTTGTCTGCTGCTAATGCTCTCTATGTTCAGCCACTCTGTCAGGACACCGTCAGCCCAGGACTAGACCATTTAGCCTGATTACTCCCTCTTTTCTCTTGTTATTTTCTTGGAACACTGTGTTCTTCCTTCTGGGCCAGATGTGTTGCTGGCACTGACACCTCTCTGTCCCCTCAGTCACATCTCCAGCCCAGCTTCCTTGCCCGCACCTAACCTAGTTATTATGTCCAGCCTTGCCTGGCAAGAGGCCCCTATTCCTTTCTTTCAAATGGGATCTGGTTCTCACTTCAAATATGAGACTCTTTACTGATGTATGGACTGGAATGGGCAGGAAAGGAGCAAGCCCTGGCTAGAGGGCAGCAGGCAAACAGAAGAGGAGGGAGGGAGGGCATGGGGCTGTGCCCGGCAGGTACACCTCTGACCTTGAGGGGCTGACATCCAGTGAGAATCCAGTCCAAACTCACTAGCTTGAACAAGATCCCTTCTGATCTAACTCCTGCAGCCTCTCTGTATATCGTGGCCACACTGTCACCTGCACACCACGAGAGAGCCATGGAAAATTATTTGGAATTCCCCAGGCCTGTCAGGCCTGCTCTCAGTGGGCAGTTCCCTTCCTTTGTGTCCCCTGAGCCTCGGCTCATGTGTCTGACTCTTCTGCTGAGTTCCGTGCTCATCCTTTATTCCCCCCTCAAATCCAAGTGGGAACTTCTTACGGTTACCTCCTTAACTCCAGATCCTGGCAACAGTGTGTGCCCAGGAAATGCTGAATGAGTGATTTAGCTAATCAATTAATTCAACTGCCGTGCCTCTAAAATCCTAAACACAAAACTGCCTTCTGAAAAATGCTCGTCAAATTGATGAAACACTAGACTATGATTCAGTAAACAGGATTTTTGTTTTGTCTTGTCCAATAGGGAACAGACAACCAGAAAGAAACCTTTGCTAAGCTTTGGCCCTGGCCCCTCTGCTTGGAGCCAGCAATACAGAGAGGAGCCAGATGGGGACACGGTCTGAGATGAATAACTCTTCCTCTCCTTTAAGTACAGTTTCTAAAATAAAATTCTACTATATACTTAATTGGATTTTTTCTTGCTGTGATTTAAGCAGTCCTCCTCTTTTCCCTGCATAGAATTACAACTCATTGTCTCTGAAGTTCACAAGAGTAGCTTTTCCAAACAAGACACGGAACTGACCCTTAGAGTTTGTGTCCTCTTCTCACCTTTACCTTACTGTGTATGTGTCTTTCTCGGATTTTCAGTTTGTGCACTTGCTTCAATGAGTTACTACATACTATGCTCCCATGCTGTTTGAGAAAACAATTTCCATCCGTACATATATTGTTAAAAGTAATGGGTTCTTTTTTTTTTTTTTTCTGTCTAATCCTTCCCTACTTTTCTCCTCTCAAATACTGAATCTCAGATCCTTCGAGGTCCAGCATAATTTTAGTGTTAATTCCTTTCTAAGCCCTTTTCAAGCTAGCGTACTCCTCATGCAGATTTCATTAAATCTCATAGTCTGTTCTTATTGATGTCACAGAAAAAGCAAAGTAACTCTTGCTGTATATTAAAATACTTTGCTCGAGAGTGGTATCTTTTGTCCCCATCGCTGAAGGTATATTTATTTATTTAGCCTTCAGAAAGAAAACAGAAGTCTGTTACAACTAAAAGAGAATGCAAGCACCGAGCTTCTCATCTCATCTGTGGGAAACATCTGCTTATTGTAATCGCAAGACTCTCATTTCAGGGCTTGCAGTCCTGAATGGTTTCAGCCTTAAATCATCCCGTGTTGGCAAATAATAGTGAGGGCCAGGCCAGGAAAGAAACAGATGAAGTCTATGTACGGAATGAGATTAAATAAAAGCACAAACATGCCGATATTCCCACTGCCTGTATTTCTATTTCTAATATATTCACCTTAGAGGCCAGTATGTTATTTTAATGATGATGATGTTGAACACCATTCTGGTCTGGAATTTCTTTAGAATTGGCATCTGGATCAGCAGGACAAATCTTGATTTTTTTTTTAAGGGTAAATTTTTGGAAGTAGTGGCACGTATCAGGCGAATAATCAGGTTGGGTCATTCTAAGTGGAAACTTTGAAATAGTCATGTCTGTACATGTTTAAATATGGAGACGGAGACTTGGGCCCTAGTTCTAACTCTACCATTTGTTTGCTTTCTGATGTTAGAAATTTTACTTAACTGCTTTATGCCTCAATTTCTTTATCTGTAAAATGGGAATAATACCTGTGAAACTTCATGAGCATTAAATGAAGAACCAGAGTTTGGGTCTTGTCCCTGTCAATGTGGAATCTTGGAGTCTTGGAATGCTA
>NW_012134969.1:5139481-5183278 GCF_000956105.1 Propithecus coquereli | reverse complement strand
TTTTCATGTTTGTTTGTTTGTTTGTTTTAAATATAGGGCAGAAAGATTTCAGAAGAATGGATCAATTACTTGTTGATTGAATTACAGGAAGAAATTGTGATTGTCCAATAGAATCCAGAAATGTCTATAGCTAATTTTATGCCTGCATGTATCCAACCCAGCCGTAGTAATTATAATCACTCTGTTTTTTTTTTTCTTCCTGGGGGAAATAGGTTAGGTGGGACCTGAATGCATCATTATAAAATATGCACAAATAAATTGAACTTTCCTAAATCTAGGTCACTTGGGTAAAAAGGCTTTTCTGATAAAACCAGGTTGACAATTAGATTCATAGGGTACTTCAGTGTTAAATGATATTCTTCCCACATTCTGGGTCATAAGGCAATGTAAACAGTGCACTAATGTTAAGAAGAAGAAAATTGTATTCATGGTAATAGTGAAGCTTCATGTTGCATGATTTTACACTTTACTATGCTGTGTTCTGTTCTGCCATGTTAATATTTTAAGTAATATAATTTCCTTTACATGTAGTTTTAGGTTCATCTTTTTCTGTGTTGTCTCTTTACCCTTCTGGAGTAGCTTTATAAAAGGCTACATCTTATGCCAGGAGAAATTCCTAAAAAAAATACAAAGTCAAATAATCTTTGTAGGAAAATGACAACAACAACAAAAATGGATATAAGATTCTCCAGTCAAAATGTTATCTTGTGTACTTTACAGACTCAATCTGTGTCCCAGGCTTTGATCCAAGCCTCAACATGATGACTGGAATCACCCCCATTAACCCAATGATACCAGGCCTAGGGCTGGTACCTCCCCCACCGCCAACAGAAGTGGCTGTCGTCAAAGAAATAATCCACTGCAAAAGTTGTACTCTTTTTCCTCAAAATCCAAGTAAGTAACACCCATGAGAAATATTTGCTCATTATTTGAAATTTCTTTCTTTTAAACTTTAAGTAGCATTGCATTCATTTCCAGATGTGACTCACCTCTAGCTGCACGGAGTGGGGTCTGTTCTACACAAGGCCTTTGTCTCTAGATTAAAACAAATATACAGGGATGTGACCATGTGTCTGTCCAGAAGCTAAATGGACACTATGAAGCCAGAACGTGGGTTTTGGGTATATATAGCCAGTGTTAGGAATCTTTTTGCATGCAATGACGTCTAGCATTTGCTGGAGAACATAGTGTGAAATATGTGAGCACTTCCATCCATCTTCACAAATGTGGGAGAAGAACTCTGAAATGTGTTTTTGCTAGATGGAAAATTGAATTAATTTGGCAGTTAGCGATTTGGGGGATAGGGGGAAACTTCGCATCTCAGAGTTTCTGGACCAAATTGAATTTGCTTGAAGGAAGCATACATTTGATGAAGTAAATGGGCCAGAATTTTTTTTTTTTTAATTTAGGCTCAGATAGTACATTTATGGGCTTAAATAGCTCTGATTTTTTTTTTATTCCTATTAATCAGCATTGCCTTTTTCAAATGGACTTTTCAGGAGATTGCTTTGGTAATCTACATATAAACTAGGTAAAATGTCGTGACAGTGTACATTTTATCTTTTTATACATCCTCCCCAAAATTTAATAGTTTGCTCATTTAAATGTGAATAATAACAAAGCGTTTTCTTCAGGCACGGTGTTTCGCAGCCAAGTAAGTATTGTGTGTGCTTTTTTAGGTTGTGCTTCCTATGTTCTGCTTTGTTGCTTCTTTATCTGGTAACAAGACAAAGCAGATAACAAGCCGAGGTTTTTCATCATGTTGTCATTTCATCATGTTTTGTGCTTTGGGACGTTTTTCCCCCTCCATTTTCTTGGCTTCTGTATTATAAAGGAGAAATGAAATTATGCTAACATGTGCTTTATCTTTGTTCACGGACAAGCATAGCCACTCCGTGTAGAAACCAACACGGAAAGTAAAGGTTGGGAGGGGGAGGGGAGAACAACTTAGAAACAAGACAGCCGGGGATAAATGTAAGTTGGTATAGAAATTTACCATTACTCAGTCTGCAGAAAGTGACTCTGTAAGCTTTACTCTTGCTGGGAGAACCAGAAAAAGAGAGCAAATAAATAAAAGACAAAAACTCTGTTTTGTTGTGATTATCAGATCTTCCACCTCCTTCCACAAGAGAACGACCTCCTGGGTGTAAGACTGTGTTTGTCGGAGGATTACCAGAAAATGCTACCGAGGAAATTATTCAAGAAGTCTTTGAGCAGTGTGGTGATATTACCGCAATTCGGAAAAGCAAGAAGAATTTCTGTCACATTCGCTTTGCCGAGGAATTCATGGTTGATAAAGCCATTTACCTTTCTGGTACTTTGCATTACATCAGGAGTTTTCCAGGCATTTTCGTATGTTTTGTGATGTTAATAGGAGCTTATTCCCTTTGGCCTTAATGCACAATAAAGTCCCCATAGTTTGGGGCTAGAAAAGGGGGAATTCTGCCTTTCTCCTTGGCTGCCAGAAGCTCTCTGTTAAGTCCGCGCGTGTACCTACTTCAGGAGCGATTTCCCACCATCCAGTCTTTAGGAATTCCATCAAGTTTCTAATTAATGTTCTCAAGTGCTTATTAGATGAAAAGCAATATTATGAGCACTAAGGACCATTATATTATTGGATGCAATCCTCTGGGGGAGTAAAGTACTCTCTTAGAATAATTTCAGTTTTTCAGAAGTGGATTCACTTTGTAGACACCAGGGTACCAAAGCAAGACCAGTTCCTTGCAGAAAAATAGTTCATGGACCCTAGGCTAAGGCTCAACATTGTAATGCCTGGATCTTTAAGCCTTGTTCTTTGGTGCCAGTTTTAGAGATATTTAAGTTAGGTCTAATGCTGCCTTCCACTCTGCAGGTGTTGGACCAAGTGAATGGAGTCTCTCCACATGGACTTTGCCAAATCTAAGAATTACAGGGTGGCTTCACAAGAACCTATTTTTAGATTCAACTCATTGCCATTCCCTCACACTGTCCACATACATCTTTCAGTCTCTCGTTCTGCATTTCACCTCCCTATTCCTGAGGCAAAGCTAATGCGGGAAGGTGGGAAAACAACAGGGAAAAAAAAAACCAAACAGCTCAACATTACTGCTAGGTTTTACTTATTTTCTGTAGTCAACCTCTATTGCCATGAAATTCTGTGCAAACCGCGGAAGACTTGAAGTCATTCCAATACTGAAGAGACTTCCTGAGCTAGTTAGTGATGTGGAGACCTTCACAACCTGTTCCAATAAAACCTTACGAAGTGAAAAAAACATCTAAAAGCATTTCAAAATGGAGATAGAAGTCAAAGCTTAGAATAAAGACATTTGAAACACACAAACAGCTATCAGACAAGTGGGGATTCTGCTCCGTACATGGCACTGGGTTTCACATGCCTTGGCCTAGATAATCTCTCTCTGAACCTCCGTTTTCTCATCTGCAAAATAGAGATAGTAACAGTACAACCTCCTAGGATCGTGAGGAGGAATAAATCAAATAATGGGTAGTGAGTGCTTAGCAGGGCACCTGCAACATAGAAATCATTCAGTAAATTGTTGTTTTTAATGCATATCCTGATGATGATAAAGAAGGACTGATTCCTTCTCAGGAACTCTGCCCTGGGAACCTGGGTTCTAATTATAGCCGTACCAGTAAAACTAGTCATCCCGTGGTGTACTCGGGGGCTGGTTCCAGGACCCCTGCGTATTCCAAAACCCACACATACTGAAGTCCCTCAGTCACCCTGTGGAACTAAAGAAAAAGTGGGCCCTTCCTATATGCGGGTTTCGTGTCCTTTGAATACTCTATTTTTGACCTACGTTCAGTTGAAAAAAAAATCTGCCTAATAAGTAGATCCATGCAGTTGAAAACCCTGTTGTTCAAGGGTCAACTGTGTTACTTTACCCCACCTGATTAAACAAGAGGGTTAGAGTAGATCAAAAGTCTTTTTCCACATCAGTGGAATACAATGTTTAGAACAATTCAGAAGATGAACAGTCCCAAATTTAGGCATACAAAAGGTGTTCCTTGATTTTTTATGCTTTTTCCAGACTGGGCACTGGTCCTGTTTCTCTCAGCAAACCCCTGGTTGCTCCTTGGTCTGCCCCTTTGGGGCAGGAGAAGACAGCAGGGCCTCACCTCCAGCCTCCCTGCCTAAGTGCAGAGGAGCCTCCCAGGGCCTCATCACCCTGGGGAGGCTGTGGCATCTGTCCTGGGAAGTTGTGAAAGGCTGATTAATTGGAAGGGCAGGAAGGAAGTAGAGCTGCCCCTCTGTGTGCAGGCTTCAGCAAGCCCAAGCCCAGCTGGAGGGCCTGTCTAATTTTAGAACCGCATTCACATTGGAAGGCCAAGCTAATTTTAGACTCGGCCTCATCAGGGTCTCTTTTAATGGTGATATTTCACTGAAAGTGAGGGTGTTTCTGGAGCCAGAAATGTTTAAAAAGTTATTCTCTGGACATGAACAGAGAAAAGTTGCTCAGCCAGTCAGGACAGCTGGCCAGTCTTAGGCGGTCCTGCCTGCTCAGCTGTTATGTATGTATCACTGTGGCCTGCTGACTTGTTAAGTTTCCACGGCCCATGACCAAGATACATTTTGCTTTAGCATTAATTCTGCACATCTGTGATCAGATGCTTCTGGTTTTGGTTGGTATTGTTATGTCTTCCCATTTTTAGATAACGCTGTGGAAAATCTAGGAGTGAGAAGGGTTCAGTGGCATCACAGGAATCAGATGTGAGATCTCTATCTTATTTGTAACTTCCAAAGGTGTGAAATGGCCTCCTGGGGAGAAGCCAGCCTCTCCAGGGATTTTCAGCTGACTTTTAACCCCAAATGCTAAAACAATCCATTGAAATCTACCATGAGATCTTGAACATCAGCAGGGTACAGCCTAGCATCGCCAGCTGCATCTCATTTGCAAAGCCCCTGCACTGCAAAAGTGCTTATTTTGCTCTCTCCTGTGGCAGCCCCCAGCAGTAGTGTGCCTGCTGGGACCTGAATTTATGTTCTGAAAATCTGAGTACCCCAAACTGAAGAGCAACCTCAAAGTCAACTCTTCTTCATTTGAAGTTAGGCTGGCGAGCTAGCTGCAGTTCTGTTTGTGTTGATTGCTCAGATCACGTTTCTGCTCATAATCTTTATAAGCTGGGTAGCTCACAGCAAATCCCCCAAAGATTTCCAGGCCCATTGTGTGTGTGTGTGTGTGTGTGTGTGTGTGTAGCTCTGGGCTCTTGCACAGGGCTCCCGTGGCCTCCAAAGATTTAGTGAACAATTTGTGTGGTGCTGCATGCCAGATGAGGTGCTGCAGGGCTATGAGGAAGGCAGCAGTGAGACCTGATTGAAGGTAAAATATTCTCCTGCGTGCCCCAGAGGATAAGTGGAAATAAAACAGCACTGCAAAATTGCCTTGATAATTGTGGCTTTTGCAGCTGCGTAGAGAGAATTGAGCAGCAGCATTTTGTGGGGGAATTAAGCAAAAGCCTGTGAGTGAGGTGTTCTGGAATTTACTTTGTAGATCTTTATAAATATCATAGATGCTCTTTATTTACTCATACTCCACCTATGCAATAGAGTTACAGTAAATTGAAAATATAGAATCAAAGCCATAAAAAGGTAGGGGAAAAAAAATGATACATGCCAAGTCTGTTTCTGAGCTTCCTGGGAGCCAGAGGGAAGAAAGAGTTATCATGACAAGTCCCCAGTTCTTGAGCTCATCCTCTGTTGGGAACACTGGTTTGGAAAATGGGTAAGCGACCTTCTGAGACACTTCCCAGAAGTGTGTTTCACCCCAAATCTGTAATAGGCTTAACTTTGCAGAGCTTCAGGATTGCTGGGGAGGATAACTGCTTCCCACCTCCTATAAGAGAGATGTCCCTAGGGAGGGCAAAGAAATAAATAAGTTAGTGTTTGTCTAAATGTGTGGCCACTGGACGTGACCAGACTTTCCGTTGGTTTCAGGTTACAGGATGCGATTAGGGTCCAGCACGGACAAAAAGGATTCGGGCCGCCTTCACGTGGACTTTGCCCAGGCCAGGGACGACTTCTACGAGTGGGAATGCAAGCAGAGGATGCGCGCCCGCGAGGAGCGGCACCGGCGCAAGCTGGAGGAGGACCGGCTGCGGCCCCCCTCCCCGCCGGCCATCATGCACTACTCGGAGCACGAAGCCGCCCTGCTGGCCGAAAAGCTGAAAGGTATGAGGCCGTTGCCTGCTAAAAGAGAAAAGCAGTGATCCCCAAATGCAGAAGCCCTGCTTCTTCTGCCCCTTCGCCTGATGATTGCACGAGAGCGGGCGTCCCCTGGAAGCTGCAGACACCTGGGCTTCATCATCCTGCTTGGGACTGGGGCCTGCCCCTTTCCGGCGCTCTCACCTGCTCTCTGTGAATGTGTGTGTGCAGCCACTCAACGAAACGCACTGAATCAGGGCGCAGAAGGGTCGGGGCATTAAACTCCAGAGCAGGCTATTGTCTTCAGACCCAATATCTAATCAGCCCGGCTGGCGTCCACGCCTGTGGGCGGGGCCGTTCCTAGGGGTCCTCCAGCTCGGTGAAGAGTTTGCACATATACCAGACTCTTAAAGCTGCCTTAAGGCATTTCACACACGGTGCTAGGGTCCACGGAGGATAGAAGAGAGATGAAGAACAGGATCCCTGTCTTCAGAGCGCTGAGCCCCTCTCTGGTGTTTGGTGCTGTGGGAGACAGACATAGAAAAGCTTAGTAACCAGTGAACTACAGTGATGATTGGGAAGAGGCCAGATTTTGAAGTTAGAATATCTTGTGTGTGTTAATTCGGTTCTGTTACTGACTAGCGTTGTGTGAGCCTAGCCACATCTGGGCATTTTACAGGCAAATGATGGTCAGACCCCCCTCGGGTCGTTGGGCGCTTTCAGGATTTGATGAGAGAACATAAGTCACAGTTGCTGGCCACATGTAGGTGTCTGCAAATAATTAACTGTAATACAAAGCCATTGGCATGGTTGTCAACTGCAGAATGTGCAACCTGCTTTGGGAACTCGGGGGAACATATGAATAATATTGATGAAGGTGTCAAGAAAGTCTTTACAGAGGAGGCAAAATGTGAACTTTGCAGGATAAACAAGGGGTATAAAGGCTGTCTAGTCAGAGGCTGGAGCCCTACGGAAGCAGAGAGGAACTAGGCACAGGAGCTGCATTTATAGAGCAAGGTAAAGCTGGAAGGGCCGTCTAGACTAGATAGCAGAGCCCTGAAGGCTGTTGCTGGATTTGGATTTCGTTCCATAAGCAATGGAGAAGCCATTACAGATTTCTGATGAGAGGAGGAATGTGACTGGTCCTTTGAGTGTTTTAGAGCTGTGGTCCCCAACCTCTGGACCAGTGACCAGTACCAATCTGTGACCTGCTAGGAACTGGGCCACAAAGCAGGAGGTGAACAGCAGGCAAGAGAGTGAAGCTTCATCTGTATATGCAGGCGCTCCCCATCACTCACATCACCGCCTGAGCTCCGCCTCCTGTCAGATCAGCAGCAGCATTAGATTCTTGTGGGAGTGCGAACCCTACTGTAAACTGCGCATGCAAGGGATGTAGGTTGTGCGCTCCTTATGAGAATCTAATGCCTGAGGTGGAGCTGAGGTGGTGATGCTGGTGCTGGGGAGTGGCTGCAAATACAGATTACCATCAGCAGAGAGGTTTGACGGCCCAATAAATATAATGCACTTGAATCATCCTGTAACCACCACCTCACCCCCCTCCGTGGAAAAATTGTCTTCCACGAAACCAGTCCCTGGTGCCAAAAAGGTTGAGGACCTCTGTTTTAGAGAATAGCTGGTATATTGCTGGCAGGGTGTAAAGTGGATTGGATGTTTTCACTACAGGAAATGTATGAAAAGCTGCCCAACACCTATTTTAGGAAGCTAGGAAATTGACATTCTGTGCTTTAAAAAAAAAAAAAAAGGTCTGTGCTTCCAACCATCATTCCCTGTCTGGAGCTGGGAATCCATAAAAAGCTACAATTGCCACTGAAATGCCCCATTGTAACCAAGGAGTTACTTGCTGATGCTCTTGTTGTGTCTTCTGGTGCCCTGAAAAGGCACATCTTATAGACATAAATGTACAAGCCATGGCTATCCCTTTAATAAAAAGTATATGCAATGCAGATACAGACATCATCTCACTTTTCCATTCAGCCTAGAAACCACAAGGAGTGGTCAAAATGAGATAGGACCACGTTCTCAATCAGGAATATTCGTTGGAACAAATAACTTCAATATCCACTGCATGCCATAGTATCAGATTATGATCTACCTAGACTAAACTGCACTAGTTCGTCCACTCCTAGTAGTGGACAAACAAAAGCTAGCACCTTGATTCGGTAACCTCATGGAGGAATTTCATCAAAGTTTAATTTCTACATGATGTTATTTTTAAGAAAACAGCACGGAAGTATCTATGCACGTATGAGGTACGTGGCATTTGCTTCTCCTTTTAAAGGATAGCAGATTGGGATGTCAATTTGGTAAAGTAATTTGCAAGCCTTGCCATTTCAAAAATATATATTTATATAGATGAGTATAATTTGCAGAATTCAGAGGCTGTATCTTTGCCAAGTACTGTGTGATCCCTTGAGGAAAGAACAGATTGGAAATTTTAATAGATGGCTGTTACAGTAGAATGAACTAGCTGGGGATACATCTTAGGCAAGAGTCAGGTAATATCAAGCTTGACAATTTCAACTCAAGCACAGAGTTTGGAATATAAACAGCATTTAATTGCTTAGGAAATTGGCTGCCTCGGAGAGGAAATCCACTCCATGCTCCTTACAATGCCGCAAAGCCAGCCAGGAGGAGCCAAGGAAACTGTTTTGCAGAAGATGATTTCATTGATGTGGGGATATAAAATACAGTGAAGACCGAGGTAAAGAAATCAGTGTCAGGAAGGAAATGGAAATGCAACCTGAAAATGCCTAATTGAATTTGCTTTTTTTTTCTCCCCTGAGAAATCTTGCTATCTTAGGTTTATTACAGATACTTTTTCCCTATTTTGTATCGTATTTGTTTATTCTTATTTTCTCTTTGAAAATCAGCTTTATTCAGCAAAATCTATACAAACTAACTCCTTATTATGACTTATAAGGCTCTCTCTGTGTCCTGTCTAGTGCTAAAACTATGTACGTAGTAGATGCTCCATATTTTAATTCTTTTTTCTCTTCTTCAGCTGTTTGGATCTATGAGCATGTTGTATTTCTGACCAGTAGAGCTACCGGGCATGACCAGAAGTGTAAGGAAGTGATGTGTGTTCAGCAATCATTCTAATTATTCAAGAAGTATTTGTTGAGCATTTCACCATTCATGGCCCTTAAAAGGGCCATGCCTGGCCCTTTTCTAGGTGAAAAGAAAACATTATACAAGCCCCTGCCTCACAGAGTTTAGATTTCTTGAGTGATAGAGGCAATAACACTTTGCATCTGCCACTTATAATAGTGCCCTCTTATAATATATATAATTATCCCACTTTGCACTGTAGGAGATAGCCAAGCCAGCTGGGCAGTGCTGGGGTGAGAGAGGGAGGATCTCCAGGGACCAGGTTACCTCATTCATTGGCTACTTGACCTTCTGAAGTCACAGGAAACACTGAGTCGTGTCTGTGTGGTGTCTGAGGCACGGAGTCACCCGGTGTCTATTACATTACTACCAATTCTAAAAAAGAAAATTAGTGGACACCCTGCTGGTTAAATAGACATTGTTCTGAGACAATCCAATTTAATGAAGACTGACTGGGAAGTAACTGCTCAGAGACCTAAAGTTTATAGCATGGCTTAGAGAAAGTGAGAAGGAGCTCAATAACACTATAATTACAATTTATTGGAAACAGTGGCACCAGGCAGATGAGATAATGAATTTCAGTGTGTCTAACACAGACCATCCACCCCTGGAGGAACCCTGTGTTTTGGACAGTGGAAGGAAGAGATTGATTAGACAGTGAGGAAGCATTATATCCTAATTCACTGGGGATTTCTCTTGGCAAGAGCATTTAAAAGTTTTTGTGTACTTTTTCCCCCTTTGGAAAGCCTCACATAATCTTTCATTATGTGATGAAATGAAGAGTTTCTCTCTACATCAGGTGAAATTCTGACAAAGCTTTGCAAGCAGTGCCCTTGGGATTCCCTGACGTGTCATCAAGAATACAGTCCTCCTGGGATCAGCGTTCATAGTTTCCAGAGGACTAGACTCTCATTTGCATATAGAATGGCCCAGCGTCAGCCTGCCAGAGGGAGGAAGGGGCAAAAGTGGTACCGGCATTTTGCTTACGTGGTTGTCAATATTTATGGTTCCGTGAAAGTAAAAATCAATAAGTTATGAGCCAAGTGGACATTCCATTAGCTGAAAGCCAGGCTTCTTTCTTAGGGTAAGAGAAATATGAAACACAGGAGCCTGTTTGAGAATTACTTCCTTAGGCGTTATTGACCTTCATAGAGGCAAGATAGGCCATTTTATGTAGAAACATTTTGCTTGACCTTGAAGCAGGAATAATCAGTGCATTTTCATATGACCCCCACCCCTTAATTTTCTCATTTTTACAGATACTAAATAGCTGGGGAGATTATGTGTATGTGTGGGTTGGGTATAGGAGAGCACTAACCATTCGTATAGCCTTTTATGCCATCTGTGATTTGGTTAATTGATGTGTGGTTAACTGAGCAGCCAGAAAATGGAGACTTGTTTAAGGACATATAGTGAAATTTGGGGAATATGGTAGCAGCACTGCTTTGACCACCCTGGAATTCCAAATCTGCTTAGATCAATATGGGACTGTACCCTGGGAGCAATTTCAGCAATTTCCAGCTATCATCAGAGGCAGAAATCAGTGATAGCTGTATAGACACATCATTTATTGTGTGTTTCCATTTCTTTGGAAAGAAAAGTAGAATGTCTTCTTTTGTTTTTTCTATTGAATCATGGAATCTTCCCTCCTGTTGTTCCTTTGTAGACCCAGCCATAAATAAGGGTACTACAGCCCACCTAAGTTTCATGTTCAGTGTTCATGGCCTGGCTTTTATCCTATCTATTGTTCTGAAAGTCAGGCGGGGAGCTCCCTATACACACAAAGAGGGAGGAGAGAACTACTTACCACTTTGGCTCCTCCCATCATTATCTTCATAGCAGTTTGACTGAAATCCACCAAGTGCCTACCACGCTGTGCCACACCCTAGAGTTTCAAATGTGACTGTAACATGGGCCTTGCCTTCGAGGAGTTTGCAGTTCAATTGTTGCTAAAGGATCCAGTGGCAATAAAATCATGACTGTCTTACGTATATAAAACGAACATGACATGTGCCAGTGATTTTATTTAACTCATTGATTAGTGAGGAAACCAGTAGGATGTTAAAATTGGTTCAAAGGAAAATTTGCCTTATAAGGATTTAAATTTTCCACTGAAGACAAATTCATTTGCCCTGTTACAGAGAGGAATTATTTGTATTGTTATCAGTATTTTCCACAATTTATGTTCTTTTCCTACAGAGTTGTAAAGCAGGCTCATCAAAGACACTTGACTAATCAAAACCTAGTCAAAAATAATGTTTCCCACCCCTATAGAATGAGATAATTGGGAGGGGTGGTTCTAGCTCATGCCCAGCGTTCCATTGAAAGGATCTGCAGTGATCTCTATGTCCCTTCTCAATTCTTGGATGCTTTTGTTTTTCCTGGGGAGGGGTGACAGCTATTCTTTAATTGGGAGTAGGGAGTTTAGAGACAGGGACTCACAAAACTCCTAAGAATCACGTCGGATCCTTTCAATATTCTCCACTATCTCAGCTGCTACTTTCCATTTGAGGTTTTCATTGTCTCTGAACTCTGATTAGCTCCTAACCTACTTGGCTTTCATTGAGTCCTTTCTCTCCAGGGCTTCTCAAACTTGAATATGCCTATATAAATCACCTGGGGTAAGATGCTGATTCCCAGTCAGGAAGTAAGAGAAAGGCTGATCTGCATTTTAATGATAACAAGCTTCCTAATGCTGCTCATGCATGTGGTCTTTGAATAGCAAAGTTTTCTCCTATATGCAATTTTTTAATGCCCACTGTGTGCCAGGTGCTAACACACACAGGCAAGAGGGAGGAAGGTTGACAAAGTCTGAAATAACCAGATATGGAAGAGGTGGGCATGGATTCAGGTGGTGACACTGAGAGATGATAGGTAATCATATAATATTATTTATTCCTCACAAAGCTGAACAATGGTTCTTGCCATCCCAGCATCAAACATGCTTTTAAAAAGATTTCTGAGTTACTTGATAAACTGGTTAGTGCCTTACTGCAGAAGGCTCTGCTTCTGTGGGATTATCTGACATCACTCTTAACTTCCATTGCCAGTGATAAGGACCTCAGAGGCCTAAAATATGAAAGGATCATCCACCTTAATTGTTATGGAACATTTATCTCTGGTAGACAATGGCATATGTGAAATTGCTCTTTAACATGAAATTTAAATGTTTATTATCAACTATGAAGCTTCCCAACTTTTAACCCTAGAATTTGTAGCTTTCCAGTACTAATCACTACATATCTATCAGAAATATACTAATTCCCCCTTATCCTGGGGGGATACATTCCAAGACCCCCAATGGATTCCTGAAACTGTGGATAGTACTGAACCCTGCATATACAAGGTATATAGACTAGGTAAAAGACTCATTCTTACCCTAGATTTTAGCAACCTCAGAATGTAATTTGTTTTCTTCATTAAGTCTAGAACTTTAACCTTTTTCCTTAAAGGAAACACTTTATGGCTTTTCTTTGGCATATCCAAATTGCCAGTACCACTAATTTTGTGCTTTAGGGCCATTATTAAATCCAATAAGGGTGACTTAAACACAAGCCCTGCTATACCATTACAGTCGATCCCATAATTCAGATGGCTACTGAGTGACTCACAGGTGGATAGCATAGACAACGTAGATACACCGGACAAAGGGATGATTCACTTCCCAGTGGAACTGAGTGAGGCGGCCAGAGATTTCATCGTGTTTACTCAGGATGGTGTACAGTTTAAACCTTATGAGTTGTTTATTTCAGAAATTTTTAATATTTTCCTACTGAAGGAGACCATGGTTAACTGAGACCTTGAGCAGCTGAAACTGTGGCAAACCTTGGATAAGGGGGCGCTACTTTATCCATATCTGCTGTAGAATGTAATTAAATATAAACTACAAAGGGAAAAACTCAGTGACCAGAAGATTGAAACATGTTTTGGAAGTTTTATTCTCACATTAGCGCCTCAAAACTGGAAACACATCCATAAACCAACAATTACTGTACAGAGTGGTGAATGCTTTAATAGCAGGGTACGTAGCGAGCGAATTGTGGAAACATAGCAAAGAGACACCTAATTCATCCTAGGGTTGCAGAAAAGGTTCCTTTATGGAAGGGCACTTTAGCTGAATCTTAAGGGAAAAATAACAGGGAGCAGGAGTGTGAGGGCCCCAGGATGGGTGCACAGCACGTGCAAATGCAAGGAGGCAAGGCCAGGGTGTTCAACAAAGAGGGATATGGCAAAGGAATGGGAACGGATGAAAGGGAAAAATGCAAATCAGAGAGGAAGACCAGAGAAAGAACATTTGCAGTAACCCAAGTGTGACATTGTGAGGACCCTGATTAGAAAACACGGGGCAATTTTTAATGAGCAAATGGTTCATATTCACTCCATAATATACCAATTTTCCCAATTCTTACTGTGGAAAAAGCACATCTGCACATTCTAGCTTCTAAACTGCACCCACATTCAGAGTTATGCCTAAGCATGTTCACAGAAAGTGTTTGGAATTTTTATAAGTGCGTCTTTGATGTGATTTTTATGAGCAGTGTTAATTTCTTTCCACATGAATAGCTTTAATAATGCTGCAATCTAAATCCTGTTTAAATTAGTTTATATTGTTTTCTGCTTTCTCAGTGATCTTTCCACTGAATACAAAATTGAATTTACAGTTGGGTATTGAAAATGACCGCTCCCAATATGCTCCCGAAGCCTTCCAGAGGGAGTTACTGGCTTAGTCTTAATTAATATAAATTAAAGTCACTTCTTACATGGCAACAAATATTGACTAGAGTTACCAAGCATGCCTTAACTAATGTTTTTTAAATTTAATTTGAATGTCAGTACATCAATCATACATTGGCCTGCCAGTTTCAGAAAGTCCAGAAATGAAGATGAAACTGGGAGTTTTCAAAACTATATTCTTCTTTTGAGCTAATGGAATTTGGCCTAGTCGTACTTGTTAAAATGTTAGAAAATCTCTTGGCTACTTACTTTTTAAATAGTGTATTTTCAGTGGCTTAATCCTAAGGATGTTTTTTTCCATTTTCTGGAAACTATAATCTGCTGGTGAACTTACGCTCAAGGTCTAGGAGTGAAGAGCAATACAATGTTGTTTTCAGATCATGTGAGCAAAGATACGTTTTTAAATTTAAATGTGTTCTTCCTGATAGTAAGTTACTCTTATTTATGAACTGAGTGACCACGAGCAAGAGAAGGAAAAACTATCAGCATATGAGGGAAGGAAAGATGAACAGCATGACCGTAAGCTCCATAACAAAAATGTTCAGGATTTTTCTTTCTCTGTGTTATGCAGAGACTAAAGTCATAGCAAAGGAGAAAGATAGCATATGAAGTCAGTGTTCTCTTTTATGTTGTTGTTATCTTTTAAGAGGGGAAAAAAAAATTTCTTGTGAGCGTTAGGTTTATTTCTGCCGTCTGTTGCGAGGTCCATTCTCCTAACATATGTTGTCAGGGAGAGAGGAAGAGAGCGTGGAGGGAGGTGGCATTTATTCTGCCTGTAATGGTCGCAGTGGACCTCTCACAAACATAATGCTAAATTATGGGCCTCTCCATGGGCTGAACGTAACGTTAAGTTGTATGATGGATTTTATCTTATACAAGCCGCTTCCGTCCATGAAATGAGATAAGAAACCGCTGTAGCTGGAGTTCACTGAGGGTTGAACTTAGACTGAAATTCCAGAGTTATCAAAATCGTGTGAGCCAGCTACGATACTGAGTAAGTGTGCTCTGCGCCTGTGGGTTGAGATTTTCAAGGAAACTCGAGTCTTTCACCGGCAGAGTGTTCCGAGGGCGTTCCCAGGCCGGTTATCTCCTCCGGTTAAAGTGTGAGGGCCCAGGGAGCAGGTTTGCTCAGAACAAAGCTTTGATGGCCAAATCTAGAAGGCCGCTGCCCAGCAGGCAAGGGCCTGGAATCTCCTGGCTGATCAAGGGCTGCTTTCAGTCCTGGAGAAAGCAGAGCACCCTCCGCAGGACCTTGAGCTAGGCGAGTCCTGCCTTCATTCCGGGACGCACCTGCTGGGCAAACAGCCACTGCGCTGAGGGAGCTGTGCCCCGGTCTGGGAGGGGGCCTCTGGGAGAAAAGGTCCTAAAAATATTTGTACAGCACCCTATAAAATTTACAAACCACTCTGCAAATGGAAGGCTTTTTATGATGTGTAAAATTCTAGTAACTACACAACAGATGATTTTAAAAATGTGGTGAGTAAAATAAAACAAAATTCCTCCACCAAACATGAATCACCCTCTGTCTGTTCACCTGGAGTATATATGTGTTTATTATATATGTGGACAATGCATAAGGATGTCTCTGATATTCCTCCACTGGAGGAGACAGTGCCTGGCACACAGTAGGCACTAAGAATTTGTCAATGAATAGGTAAGAATCTGAATCTTCCGGTCTAGTTTTAATGCTGATGTTTAGAATTCAGAGTCTACCTAGTTCACTTGTAAAACAACGTAGGATATTTTTTCCTAAGTCACATTTTCCAGTAGTAGAAAAATATAAATGAAAAGTTTCTCCCCGCAAAGTCACCTGGAAAATATGCAATGAGCCTTCAGCAACAGTCGGATCGATTAATGTTGTAAAAACTGACATACAGCTTCCAGTTCTAATTAACTTAATCACCTTCTAACTTGCTTTTTCTCCACCTCCAAGCCACACAACACAAGTTTGTTCCAGTAACCATTTCCAAATAGGCAAGTCTATTTGTTTTCTTTGAAATAAACTTTATCATCTATTTACAGGTGGAACATGGTTCCCCACTTCCTAACCCTGCCCCCCAACACACCCCTGGAAGCAGGTTAAAATGGACTTTCCAATAGCCACACAAAGAAAGCACTGACCACCACAGGGAACACGTCCTCTTTTGTGGAAAACAAGGAAACATTCTCTATTTCAGCCTAATTAAATATGTTATATTAGCTCTGAAATGAAATTAGTTTTGAACTACAGTAGAACAAGAATTGACTTATTCCTACTACCTGCCTTGGAAACAATATCTTATATTATAATCATTTTTAAAGCAATTTAATGTCTTCCACATCTTAACACTAACTCAGTGATTTCTATAAATCAAGAATTGGTAACACTTTATAGTATAAGTTTTTTTTTTTTTTGAGACAGAGTCTCACTGTGTTGCCCGGGCTAGAGTGCCGTGGTGTCAGCCTAGCTCACAGCAACCTCAAACTCCTGGGTTCAAGCGATCCTCCTGCCTCAGCCTCTCGAGTAGCTGGGACTATAGGCATGCGCCACCATGCCCGGCTAATTTTTTCTATGTATTTTTAGTCGTCCAGTTAATTTCTTTCTAGTTTTAGTAGAGATGGGGTCTCGCTCTTGCTCAGGCTGGTTTCGAACTCCTGACCTCAAGCGATCCACCCGCCTCGGCCTCCCAGAGAGCGAGGATTACAGGCGTGAGCCACCACGCCCGGCCTATAGTATAAGATTTTTGATAAAAGAATAAAGAAATGAAGTGGAGGCCAAATAGGTTAATGACAGTTTTTTTTTAGTTAATCTTAAAGAGAAATCAAGGTTTGGTGGAAGAATGAGGCTGTACCTTATTACTAAGGATGCCCAGAACAAATCTCCTAAAATTGAGCTCACAGGGTTGGTAGATAAGAGTGTGAACCTGTTAGGTGGTTCTCTGGTGCCATGGAGTTAGATGAGAAAAGAGAAGTTAAGTAATGGTAAGGTAGTCAGTCTCAGGAAAGCTAATTTGTCAAATTCTGAAACTACATCCATTAGAATAGACCTTGCTCTGTCTTTTCAGAGGAACCAGAATAAAGTCTATTTTCTCACCTTGGCATGATTGGTACTTGGTGGTTTTCCATTTCCAGATGATAGCAAGTTTTCAGAGGCTATCACAGTGCTGCTCTCCTGGATTGAGCGAGGGGAAGTGAATCGACGTTCTGCAAACCAGTTCTATTCCATGGTGCAGTCGGCCAACAGCCACGTCCGCCGGCTAATGAATGAAAAGGCCACCCATGAGCAAGAGATGGAGGAAGCCAAGGAGAATTTTAAAAATGCCTTAACTGGGATCCTCACTCAATGTAAGTAAAATTTTCGGGGCCATCTCTTTCGTTGTGGTTTTGCCTTTTCTTTTTTATTCATTTTATTTTTTTCATTTGGGGGTAAGTAGTTCAATAATCTCCCATTTTACTCCATATTGAATGGCAAACTTCATAACCTATTTCATGTTCTGTGGCAACTTGGAGGAACACGGACCCTGCCCTGAGAGCTTACTTCTCAAGGTGAGCAACGTTTCTGTAGCTTTTCCTCAGAACACCAGGCCTGGCCACCAGGGCAGGGCAGGGCAGCTGGGTGCATCAGTGCCCGCTGGACCCGCCAGAGTACATAGCACACCCGTGGGGCAGCCACCCTCCACCTGCAAGCTGTCCCCACAGACCCCTGCGTCCTCCTAGTGCTGACAGGAGAACGCAGACCTGAACACATTTTCCCTGGGCTCTGTTTAGGAAGAAGGTACAGTCAGAAAAACTCCTTCTCAGGACCTTTTATTTGAGGTGAGCTTTGGCTGTCAACATGGGCAACTCACAGTGGAGATTTTTGTCCTTTCTTTATTTGGAAAGCAAATTGCCTTAACTACTTAGTGCTAGTGATTTTTTATGTATAAATCCTAAATTGATGAAGGGCTGTAAATGGGGCTTTCCCATTGAATAATAGTCAGGGTAATTACCCAGGGCTCTATTCAAAAAAAAGGGCATATATTTTTTTACTGGGCACTCTGTGTCTGTAGTTAAAGTCAGAGTGGCCTAATGCATCACAGCTGCCGATGGTCTCTTGCTTAGTAAAAGCCAACGAATGGCACTGTGACAATGCTATGCTCCATTCCACACCAGGTGCAGGGGCCCACGTGCAGTCGTGACATACGCGAGTTCCATGTTCATTCTGGGATAAGTATTGTTTTCCGTGGTATAATATGCCAAAATGCCAGTCACCTCTTTCAGCAGTGTAAACCCCAGGAATAATGTATCTGTTAGGATGGCATGAAAGGGGAGCATGAAAAACCAGAATTTTAAACGTGAAGGTATCTTATATGACTCTGTTATCAAAAGACAATTTTTGCAGCAGCATAGCATATCAGATAACAAATTCGTAATCATAACCTCTGATAAGTGACCAAATATCCAGTATGAGACCAATCTGTCCTTAAAGAACAGAAATAGAAAAAATAGAACTACTCTGTCTCCTACAGACCGATATCAGACCACCTTACCTAGATTCACCAGCCTTGAGGAATGGCCCTTTAACCGAGTGCGTATGTCCAGCAACTCTGCAGTAAGGGTCATTAGGGATAGAATAAAGAAAACTAATATTGACACCAGCCTTTAAAGGAGGGCAGAAGAGAATGGATTAGTGGATTGTGGAAGATGAGGGTGAATTGGGTAAAGAATTGGGTAAAGAAAAGGGGGAGAGGGAGGCCAAACAATTGTAATAATGCAGTTCCTACACATCATGCTGAGAAGCCCTATGCCTGAACAGTAGAATGATTACTGTGTATTTACCTTTTGCTCACTAGCATCAATTTTAAAGAAATTCTCATTCCCATGTAGTTTGCAGACCCACCTGGCAGGAAAGATCCAACCCTTGGCTCTAACAATGAAGATAGAAGGGCAGCCACAGATTAGGATAGGAAAGAAGTTAGTTTTATTTGGCAATTAACCATTGAAAGAGGCGCCTATTAAAATAAGGCCCCTATAATGTGGCTGAAAGAACGTGACATTGTATAGGTGTAAGTCAGCCCACGTCTGAAGCAAGTGAGGGAGAGAGACAAAGAAGTAGCAGCCTGTGGGAATCCAAATATCAGCTTTGTGCTCCTGATAAAAGCCAAGTTGACAAATGTTCTTGAGATGTGCAGCAATTACTGGCTTCCTGCTACTGGGCCTGGGGGTTGAGCATGCAGCCTCAGGCAGCATGAAGACCACAGGCCTCGTCCCCTGGAGCCTGCACCTGGACGCCTGGGCACGGGAGGAGAGGACCAGAAGAGCCACTCTCTCCAGGCAGGCCGGCCCACCCACTCCCTGAGTAGGAGACAATGAAGGGGAGCGGGAGGCCAGGACAGTCCCATCTCTTGGCAACTAATGCAGAGGGGAGTACTGTAATAGCTACACCCCTGAGGTACCTCAACTTTGAAATATCACAAATTGAATTCTTGCATGTAATCTTCAAACTTGTTCCTCTTCTGGCTTTTCCTTCCCATTTTAATAAATTCTCAAGGTAAAGTCTTGTGAGTACTTTTCATACCCACCATCTCCCACCATTGAAGCCCACATCTAGGCCATGAGGAAGTCCCATTGTTCCTACCTTCAAAAATGCACCCCTTTTCAGCCCGCTTTTCTTCATTTTAACTGTCACCACTCAAGTCCAGGCTGTCTGAACCACTGTGATTACCTAGTATGTCAGTTATGGTGTCTACCTATGAGTAACAGAAAATTCCACCAAACTGTATCTTTAATTAAACAAGTGGAATTTTTTCTCTTCACACATGGTAAAATCCAGATATAAGTGTTTGTGGCAGTGGTCCAGTGGGGCAAGGCTGTCTAGGCTGAGGTTTCTCTGATGCTATTAGCTTTTCCTGGATACTTGTCTAAGATGGCTGCTGCTGCTCCTGCCATCACATCTTCTTTTTTCAGGCTGAAATCACACTTACAAAAAAAAATAAAAAGAAGAAGAGGAAGAAAGAAACAGAAAACAGTTGCATTATTATACCAAGAAAGCAAAACTTGCCCAAAGATCCCAAACAGACTTCTACATATGTCTCGTTACATAGAATTATTACACATGTCTATGCCTAACTACAAGGAAAGTGGGAAATATAATCTTTGACTGGGCCTATTGCTCTCCAGAATAAGATTGGGGTTCTCATAATAAGGGGAGAATGGCTATTCAGAAGCACTTTGCAGTTTCTGCCATACATAGTGCCTCCCTTTCTACTTTTACCCCAGTTCAATTTACTTTTTATACGCTATCTGCTGTAAATCATAATCATGTGTTCCCCACCTAAATCCCTTGAGTAGCTTCCCATTGCACTTACAATAATATTCACTGCCCCAGCCTGCAGAGCCCCTCCGAGCCTTTACATATTCTGTTCCATCTGCCTGGTGTGCTCTTCCCCCTGCTCTTTGCATGCTTGGCTCCTTCCCATTCTTTAGGTCTTGGCTGAAATGGCATCCCTCTGGAGAGGTCTTTGTGGTCCATCCTCTTCTAGTAGATTCACTGTCACTGCATCTTATTAAGGTCCTTTGAAACACTGATCCAAATGTGTAGTGAGTTCATAATGTATCTACTTTTAATTATTACAGCAGGCCTCACAAAGAAAGGGACGTGTCTTTTTTAGTCATCTATGTATATCAAGTGCCCAGAACATAGAAATATGCAACAAGTATTTGGTGGACAAGTGAGTGAATACATGAGTAATAGGAAGGCAGGCAGGAAGCCTGAAACAGTGAGTTCAGAAATTTCTGGTGACCTCATTCAATAGTTTGTCATTGTCTTAGCACCACCGGCAGGTAACAGGATTTCAACTTGCTTGTGTAGTGAAGCAAATCCAAGAAAGAGCTCAGTAGCTATACTTTTATCCGAAATCACACTTCCCCAAACCCTTGGTGGCAGGCTAGGGGATGTTAGGAGAGCAGGGGTGAAAGAGTGAACGGAAGAATTCATGTTGGAGTATCACCAATCGTAACTGTCTGACAACCTTTGTTTACATTTTCCATCTACCTGTTGCTATTTGAGAGTCCCCTTTAGCCCCATCATTTGATTCTGGGAAGTATTTCAGCAGTTGGAAGATACCAACAGAGATTGTGAAAATCCCACAGTGCTGGCTTAGGGGTACACATCCCAGCCGTGGAACACCCAAGGGGCCTTCTTGTGGGTCTTTGATAGCCAAGATCTTTCAGGATGACTTGAAGATGGGAGATACCCCAAATGTGCGCCTGGGTTGGAATGAAGCCTGGGAGGCGGAACGGGAAGATGGTCTATCTCATTGAGCAACCTCAGAATTTTCCAATCTTTTGTGCGTTCATATAGATGACTACTCCCCAGATGCAGAGGGGAAGCAAATCCTACCATTCCTTATGAAAATATTAGCAGTAACCTGACTAACCTGGTAGGTACGTGCATATTTCATCATCCCGTCCTGGGTTCCCCTCTCTCTGGTGGAGTTAGTTCCTGTGTCGCAACTACATTTTCTGCTTTCTGCAGCTCCATTCAGTGTGATGAGGTGAGTTTAGCATCAGTATTGTGGGGCTGCTTCTAAAACAGTAACTGCCAAAGTCCACAGTGATTGACACATCTGCTGCACGTTCCCAGAGCAGAACCAGTCCATTTGTCTGCATTAATATTCCTGGCAAATGCCGCAGGAATCACATTTTGGCTTCCTCCCTTAGAATGAGATTAGGATTGTTAAACACGAATATTCAGGAATGGTGTCTCAGCTGTCCTTCCCTGGGGTGGCTGGAAATATCCTGATTATTCTGAGGCTCCCTCCCTCGTAAAAGATCCACGTGGTGTCAGTGCCGTTCTTCATGGCATTCCGTGGCAGCCCATCCATTAAACAGCCAGGTGTGTTGGGAAATTGTTATGAGGCGGTTTGGAAACGGGAATGTTGGCACACCAGCTACTTATAGCAAGTAGAGCAGGCCCGGTGTCCCGAATGGAGGGCTCACTCGGCAACTTCCGGGGAAGATCAGGTACATCACAAAGCTCAAAGGGTGACAAAAGCATGTGGGTCCCTTTATGGATTTTGCTGGAAATAGCCAGTTGGTTGAACAGGACAAGGGAAACCTCAGGCGTGTGTCCATGAGCTGGACTAGATGCACCTATCTCCTTGCCTTGCTTATCATATTTGTCCTTGCTTTCATTTGGAAAGCATCCATTTGCTCAGATGGTTGGCCTAGATTGCTTTCTAGCCATCAAGGAGAAAGAAAGCTGAGATACCATTCCTGAATTTCAGTGTTTAACAAAAATTTCTTCAAAAAAAAAAAAAAAATCAAGAGCCATTAATAATAGCGTAAAGAAAAAGGTGTGATTTAGTTCCAGGCCTCTTTCAAAGTCCAGCAGTCAAGGCCACATGTGGCCCTCCAGATCCCCAAGTGCGGCCTCTCAAGGATCCACAAGGCCGCATGTGGCCCCAAGGCCACAGGTTCCCCACCCTTAAGTAAGTTCTAACTTATTTCATATCTCTGGTTTTCACCCCAGGACAGCTATTAAATAGAATCAGTGGGCATTGTTTTCATGGAAGCCTTGGCTTAAAGTGTCAAGGGGCAGCAGCTAATCCCAACCAGGAGTTTGGGGAGTACAGCATCCATTCACTTCTGCTTGGGGTAAATTTTCACTGCTGATCGTGGATGTCCAGTTATCAAAGATGTTAGATGAGGATATCATCTGTCCTGATGTGGCACCTGGGTTTTCTCCTCCCTTCTGGGCCAGCAGGATAGATCTCATTTGCTAGATACAGAAAAAAGAGAAAAAATTTCTGCACAGGTAAATCATCTCATTCTCGTGTTAGCTTGTCATTATATCATCCTTGTCTCACTTTTATGTCATTTCTTGTCCTGTCCATTTGGCAGAAACTTCCCCAGGGTTTCCAACTCAGAGACTTTTGGGTTTGGATCTTCTTTGCTTTTTAAAAATCATACTACATAGGAACTCCCCAAAGGCCTGCCCGCTTTCAGTTTTTCAGTTATGAGCAAAGCTTGTCATTTCAAAGCTCAGACAGGAGCTGTTTATAAAGTTCAGGAAGCATGTACCACAGCATTCGGTGATTAATATGCATGCCAAGATGATCAGTTGTGCATGCCTTGTTACAACACACACACATCTAATGCAAATTTAAATGCTTCATGATATTCCCACTTTGATACTTTCCCAGTGCGCTTCCTGGTAAGAGAGAAGGGAGAAGGGAGCAAAGTGGAGGAAAGGCAGCTGGGAAAGCAGACGGCAGTGAAGGGTTGATTAATATTAATTTGAGAATATGTGCCATAAATATAATGAGCATGAATAAAAAGGGAAATTGTAGAATGTCAGAGCTAGGAGGAACCTAAGAGACCCATTAGGCCAAACCCTCTCATTTTGCAGAGGAGGAAACTGAGGCTGAGGGAGCAAAGATGAGAGGCCTTGGTCATTTAGTGTTTTGTGGGCAGATTAGAACCAAGACTCTTGGCTCCTTGTACAGTATGATTTTGAACATGGTGAGTGGGTTTTTGAATCATGAAAAAATGAAAATGATCAGGAAAAAATATTATAACTATAAATGTATAGTTTACACGTAGCGTTGAAGAGGTGTCCTGATGTCACACTGAATATAAATGCTGCTGTCTGGGTAGAAAATGAAGTTGTTGCTTCTGGCACTACCCTCTTTCCCACCTCCACATGCTCACGCTGCTTCCCTTGCCAAAAAATATTTCCCCTCCTCCCAGTGCCAGAATTTAAGCCCACTTCTGTTTCACTCCCTCCAGGAAATCTTTTCCATCCATTATAACCCATAGCCATCTCCCTTTCTCCTACCTTCTGCAGCACTTGTTAAAACTATCTACTTGAGCACATAATTATTTTATAATTATTTTATATGCATCAGGTTTGTGTGTGTGTTTGCCTGTTTTTTCCTCTAGCAAGATTTTATGCTAAGTAGAGACATGGGCCACGTACCCACCTCCCTGCACCCATCCTGGGCCTGGCATAATTCTCATAAGCACATCGAAGATCTCAGTACAGGTACTGGTTGTTGATCAATCATAGATGGAAATGAAGATGACCTTGGAAATTGGGCTGGATCCTAGTCCCTGCAGAACAGATTCTAAATGTCACTTTTTTGAGTAAACCCTGATCTCAATGACTTAGCTCTAATATTCCATTCTCTTTCAAGTAGAACACATAGAATATACCTGAGCTGGGAATTTTACAGTAGTGGTGTTATAGTACTGCTATAATACTAGTATAGTTATTGATGGTATTTCAACCTGGAGATTGGAAATGTTAGAACCATCGTGCAATTTTGCTTTATACATTTGTGACGGGAAATGACATCAACCTCATCTTAGGTCTTAAAAATAGCAAATGGTGGGGAGACTTTTGACTAGGCATGAAGAGATCCTGGTTCTAATCCAATATGACCGCTAATTAGCCTTGCGACTTTAGGAAAGTCTTTTAAGCAACCGGAGTCAGTCTCCTTTCTGTCATATTGATAATAAAAGGGTTTGACCAGATAATCCCCTACGGTCCCTTCCCACCCTAAAAATTCTTCAGTCCTTATCATATCAACAATTTAGAGCCTTTAACATCTCTAGATATCTAAACACAGCAAGAATCTGCCGAGACCCAACCGTGATGTCAAAAGCTCCTAAGGGGATCATGGAACAGATGATAAGATAGTTCTCCATGCAAATGTCCAGTCTGTGCCTTGCTGTGAAGGTTACTCCCGCTGGGCTGCTTTGTGGATTTAAGCCACATTGCGACCCCGACAGTGTGTGTGTAGCACCCCGCAGGTGCTGAAGGCTGGTCAGAATTATCGTCAGAGACGGCAGCACAGAGCACTGACAGTTCTCCGCTGTCACTCCCTCGTCTTTCTTCTCGGCTAAAATCGTAAACGCCTCAGGTGTTTGAATGAATGATTAAATTCATTCCACAAACATTTATCAAGTGCCGGGTCGTGTGCTAAGTGCTGGAGTGAAATGTGGGGGTTTCTGATCTCTGTGCGCTGTGATCCCCCTTTTAGGCAGACTGGTGTCCTCGTCCACATTTCTTCTGCCTAAAAAGCCCTTTCTGAAGTCATTTACTTCTTGCGAACATCTCAGCTAAACATTTTTTATTTCCACCAAGGGAAATTTGGCTCCCATGTCCCCTGCTGTCGAAAAAGAATTTTATGAAGTGTTAGAATGTTTTCCCACGTCTGCAGCAGTCATTGCTATAGTTCATCCATGGGAAAAAAAAAAAATCCCCCATAATAGCTTTAGCAACTTGACAGGTTTCTATTTCTCCTCAAAATCATACTGATGGCTATTTTTGCCAGTGTATTAAATGCTGGAAACATTATTTTCATTAAAAAAAAATACTTCTTTGGTGTCAGGGAATAAATGTCCAGAGAAAATAGTGTTTGTAAAACCTTCCAAATCAAAGATGAGCATGGAATGTTCTATTTCACAGGATACCAAAAGTGCTAGTAAAAGACTCTAAAAGCCTGCCAGAACTGAAACAAGCCTGTTTGGTATCCGTCCTTTCAGTCTTGCTGAAAATATATACACTGACTCAAATAATGATGTGAACATTTTTAAAAAATTATTTTTAATAACACCAAAATATGAGAGAGAAGTTAAGTCTTATCCTCTGGAACGATAAAGAATTATAGAGGGACAGATTTCAAGATTTAGCATAGTACATGCTCAGTGAAACACAGCAACTCAGCAAAGATATAACTTTGGAAGCTAAAGATGAAAACCCTGCTATTTTGACATGAGTCCAGTTCTAGGACTGGCAAAGAAGCCACTGCCCCAGTGTCAGGGAGGGGCGTGTATGTTGATGGCCGTGGGGGGCTGTGGGAAACAGTCTCTGAGCTACACTGGAAAGAATCCACACACAAAAACATTTCCCAAAAAAATTTTTAAAGCCAGTACACTTTCAAACCAAAGAAAAGTGAGGTGTCAGTAAAGTCACTTTAAGGCAGAGATGATGTGTTCTTGACTCTTTGTGCAACTGAAAAAGAGATTCGACTTAGTGTTTGTGCTTCAATGAAAGAAAACCATACTCAGGGAGAATCATGAAAGAGTAGCCACAAAGTGAGAGGATTTCTGTTTAAGGAGACTAACTGCTTAGGTTTGTAGACACCTTCTATAGCAAGGTGGTTGTATGACTCACAAAGCCAAAAATAAGTATTCTCTGTTCCTTTGCTGCAAACCTTTGCCAAGTCCTGTTCTAGAGGCTCCCAGAGCTAGAAAGGAGATTCAGGATCGTCTAGTACAGCCCCCCTTGCCTTGGGCTTCAAACAGAGGCTGTCTTCAGCTAGTTCGTGGTGGAGCTAAGATGTGACAAACAGGTTTCCCAGTTCCACCCCCACATGTAGCCCCCAAACCAGTGTTGGAGTCCTAAAAGCATTCCCTTGGCTCCATTCCTTAAGTTTCCACCGCTGGGGCTTATTATTCAACAACATTTTTTTTTCAATACAAGTACAACAGAGTGAATTTTAGACTCAATGAGAAGGCTGAGGGCCTGAGAGATACCCTGAGAGACACAAAAGAAATAGGGGCCCTTTCCCCAGACACTGATTCTTCTGCACTGTGGCTCAGATTCCTCAATAAACTTTTGGAGAGAGGTAAATGCAGCTTCCTGCCCCATCACAACCTCAAATGTTTGGCTTGTTTGTGTTGGAAAATTCTACTCACCTGCAAGTTTCAGCCCAGGGGTCCCTTAAGCCTTCCTGGCCTCCGTTGGCCCTCTAGAAGCTTCCTTATAGCGGTTCTCATTCTGTGATTCCATCATGAATTCAACTCTCTCCCGCAGGGGTTCTGAGCAGCTCAGGGACCAGCCGCATCTCTGGCTCCTTGTAGCCCCTGTGTCTAGTACAATGTCTAGTACATTACACACCCCGGTGCTCATAAGACTTTGGTCCATAGGATAATGGCTATAAACACATGATTTGAAGTTGAACAGATATAATTCATTCCCATCTTCACCACTTGGTAAATATATGACCTTGAACAAGTAACTGTGCCTCTCCTTGAATCTCAATTTCTTCTTCAGTGAAATGGGCATAATAATGGCACCTACCTCAAGGGGTTGTTAGGAAATTTAAACAGATAATGTTTTAAATCAGAGCTTCTCAAACTTTGGCATGCCTCGGAGTCACCTGGAATGCTTGTTAAAGCACAGTCTGTTGGGCCCTGGCCCTCCAGTTTCTGACTTAGTAGGTCTGGGCTCTGAGTATTTGCATTTCTAATGAGTTCCAAAGTGAGGCTGATGATGCTGGTCCAGGAACCACACTTTGAACACTACCGTTTTAAATCATGAAGCACAGTGCTTGGCCCAGTAAGTGCTAAGTAATTAGAAATAGCCTGTTACCATCATGTGATTTTCATAGCACCAATAAGGGAGGTAGTGGAGACCCAGAGGAAATCAGGGTCACCATTTGGAGAGTCACAAAGAGGAAAAGATCCCCCAGAAGCCAGGTCTCTCTTCTTCCTGCTGTATGAGTACTCTTAGTAGTGAACCAACTTGTGCATAAAGGGCGGGTTGCATGAGTCTGGAATTATTTCTGTTATTTATAATGGAAACTACAAAGTAGCTATCACTGGTGCAAAGAATTGGTCCCCATGTAATTCATGCCTTCTCTCATCTATCAGGAATGGCAAAAATTAAATTTGATTACCCACTGTTGGCAAGGGGAGAGAGAAACAATCTGGAAAATATTTAGTGGGCATAGATTAGAGTATAATTTGGCAATAGCTCTCGGAATTAAAAATTCAGATACTCTTTTATCATCCTTTCTACTGCTAAGAGTTTTTCAATAAAGATATTTATGTAAGGATGTCAGAAGATATGTCTGAGAATGTTCATAGCAACCTTATTAATAGTATACACATGAATAGATTTCCAAAATATATTAAGTGAAAAAAAGCAAGGTACAGAGCAATGCATATAATATTAGCGCCTTTGTGTAAATAAAAGAGGTTACACATAGAAAAATAGATGCAATGTGTACTATATGCATAACTTTTTTCTGGATGGATATGCTAGAATCTTTTAATAGTAGTTACCTTTAAAGAGAAAAATTGGTGGGGGGGGGTGTCAGGATGGGAAAGTAGACTTTCATTTTTTATTTTCTTTTATATTATGTACATGTATTAATTTTATTTAGTTAATAGGTGTAATCGAGGCAGGGAATTTATTGGATTGAAAAAAACTTAAATGCTATATATTGTGAGGAATCATTATAACTATAATTTTATGGATTTTTGTTTTGTTCTTTCCAAAATTTTTTCACATATATATATATATATATGTATGTTAATAAAGGGATACACAGTTCCATGAAATGTCCTGGGATTTATACAAATCTGAAAAAGTCACCATATGCCTGATACCTTTCCACTTATTTGAGCAATTTGATTATTTCCTGCTTGCTTGAAATTTGCTAAAAACATCCTATTTCTTTTTTTATACTTCGATCAGCATGTTTCTCTTTCTTCTGTCTACATCCCGCTCCCTGAAAGAACCAGGTGGCGGTCCTGACCTAGCCAGGAAGTCTAGAAATGTGACGGCTGCTGTTGGTGTCAGGGCCTGGGTTTGACGGGCTGTGACGGGTTCACAGCCCCACGCGATGCTTTCTCTACACCTCTCAAGACAAAACCCCAGAATGCCCTTTTCCCTCCTCAACTTGAAATTCCATGCGTCCTTAAAGTACGTGTTTGACCACGTTCGTTCTCTGTTTCCTGGGCTTCCCGCCAGGCTGACTGTTAGCTCCTCGGTGCTCAGGCCCCAGGAACCCAGTGAACGTGCAGGAGTCTGTCTGGGAATGTCTGCTCTAACTCTTCATTCTGGGGCCAAGCCTCATCAATTCCAGACCTGCGTCTGAAGTCTTACATGTACTTTCTTTGTCCCTTCTCCTCTAGCTTTTAGTATTTAAAAACAACAATAACAAGCTAGGGGGAAAGAAGTCAACTAGTTCATTTGTTATATGCCTTTGAAAATCTCCTATGAGATATTCATAGAGGATTTGGAAAAATGTTATCCCTTAAAGGAAAAAAAAAACTTCCTCTGAACCCTACAGAGTTAAGGCTCTATCATGAGCCCAGATAGCATTAAAAACAAAAATTAAGCTTGGAAGATTTGTTTGAGGTGCCTTATTTAGGCAGGCCTGCCGCCTGTGAGGACTTAATCAGTTTCTCCAGATATTTGGAGCACTAAATGGATTAAGGCTCTTTCACAGCTACTTAGCTGGAACAAGGAATACAGGAGGTGCCGCCACTGTGAAAAAGAATGCAGTCAGCAGGACATGAAGGAGAAAGGGCTGTGTCTGTGTTCTTTGGAGGGCCCTGGCCTTTCCTTCGTATTACTACCAATGCTTTTCTACCCAAAGCTCAAAATTCAGGAGCCTTGTGCAGCCCAGAAATCTGAGCTTTTGCACCTGGTGTCCTGCTCTTTCCCAGGGAGCTTGTTTAAATGTGGTCTGTTTCTGGATAAATGGATGACTTCTTCCGAGCTTTCCTTCCCTGAGAAGACTAAAGACAAGTGCTGCTCAAGATATTTACAAAGTTCCCTATCAGTAACAAGTGTGCTCTAAGCTTGGCAGATGTCCAAACATTTTGGGGCGGGGGAAGGTGCAAAAAAAACAGTTGTTAAATTACTTAGTCTATGATTTTTGTTTTTAAGTTTTGAAGAATATATGTGTATGTGTGTATATTGTATGGGTGTATGTATTTCCACGCATACACATGTATAAGCCAATGAGCAATCACTAGTAAGAGTTTGCTTGCTATACACAGTGATTAGCAACTTCATCAAGGCCCTGTTTATCCTTCCTTCATGTTCACGTATAGCTGCTGGGTATACTAGGGACTCAGTATGACATCTGAGACTGACACTCGAGCACACTTTTGAAGAATCAATCACATCTAATTTTCTTATGATCCTCAAATAACCTAATTTAGGCAAAACAAAGCATTTCAGGGGAGAGATTTGCAGGGTGTGAAGGGTAAATTTAAATTTTCTGATGGAGAACTCTTTTGGTTGATAATACTTCTAACACTTTTGGGTATACTTTTTTGAATAAATAAGTAGCAATTGTAGAACAGAATTTATGCTTTTTATCTGATACAGGATGGCATGTGGCCTTCTAGCCACCACTCCATAGACCACCAAGGTGGTGACAGCACTGGGTGGGGGTGATCTACATTTGTTCTGCCGGCAGTGCAACTTCTGTACTCTACTGTTTTTGAACAAATGCCTGTGCCATCTTTGTGTGCTGTTTCTCTTTCTCCAAGAAGTAGAGCATTGAAGACCCCATTGAGTTAGTAACTACTCGTGGTTTTAATGTACATGGAACAAGTAGTATGAATTATACTGGAGAAGTAGTAAGTGGTCATCTAATTCATGGGCTTCCTCTTTGGTGTTCCCATTGTAGGCAATGAATAATGTATGGTCTTTACCTATGACAGTGATACTAATAGTCATCCTGATTTATGATTTTAAAAATATACTATCTTTGAATCACGTTCAGTAGGGCATACTCTTAGAGGTGGTTTTTCCCTAATGATGACAAATTCATGCTGATCCAAGCACTCCTCTGAAATCCTTTTGTGTGCCCAAGAACTTTCATTCATAAGACAAATGGCTGGTTCAGACCGGTCTGTGCAGCAGTGAGTGAAGTAAACTGGGACATCTGAGTGCTGTGAGAGAGTTTTCAAACTCACACTGAGGGACCCAGTTATTGTTTTTTTTGCTTTGTGATTGGTGAATATGTTAGGAAAAAAGTATAAAACTTTATAAGAAAAGTATAAAATTAAATTACATTTAGTTTTGCTTTTAATTAATTACCCTATTGAAAAGAATACAATTACAAAAAATTAAAAATGGCCTAGAAAATTTCAAACATATCTCTTTGGATTCTGCCTTCTTTCTGAACCCTCAATCCATATTTCAGCTCTCTTTGGATGGCCTTCAAGCATCTCAAACTCAGCATGTCCAAAAGCAAATTCCTTATCTTCTTTCTCAGACCCCTACCTGTGCTCATTCTCTTGGTCTCTAATGTACTTCCCATCTGGAGTCATCCTGATCTCCCTCCTGTCTCCCTCCAAGTGAGCCACTTTGTCCTATCAACTCTCTTTGTCAAATGACTGCTTGCTCCACTCCCCCTTACAGAGCCTCTGCCTGAATTCAAGCCTTTGTAATTTCTCTGAAGCAAACCCTGCTTGGATGTGCCTACCCTGGCCTGCAACGTAGAGCTCACAATCTGAGTGAGCGTGCATGGTCCTTGATCCATTCTCACCCAGCATTAGCCCCATCCCTATGAGCTACTTTCACACAAAGTCCTCTCATATCTCCATGCCAGCCTTTGGTCACCCCTGCCTTCTCTGCCGAGCAAGCGTTGATTCTCTGTTGAGACCTGGCAGAAATGTTGTCTCATTTGTGGATTGTTTCCTGATTCCACCCACCTACTTTGTTACTCTCTTCTCTGTGTCCCCGAAGCTGTCATCCATACCTCTCTTGCACAGGGTACTTACCTGCTTGCCTTTCATTCTCTTTAGAGACTGTGATCTCATCAAGAGCAGGACCATGTCTTAATCATATATTTCTAGCAATCAGTCAAGTGCCTGCTACCTGGTAGGATCCCAGATGTTTGTTGAATGAATGAATGAATGAATTGAACTTACACCCTGGGATATGGTAATAACATATTCTGAGTGATGGAAGTACTTAGACTCAGATAGGATATCTTCAATAGCACATGGCTTGAGTAGATATTAAGGGATCTGTTTTTGCCCTTAAACCTGTGCAATATTAGGCCATAGGGTCTTTCTTCTAAGCGTTTTCCCTTCTGTATTCCTCCATGTGCATCCCCCCATTTATGAACATACATAATTTTCTCTTTAGCATGCCTTTTTTATTAAGAGCCTACCCTTTTTCATGGCAGAATTTTGATGATTACCATCCAAATACTCAGTCTCAACCTTTATTGTCCCTTCTCGTCAGGCTTGGTGTTCAGGACAAGTTTTGCTAAATAAGGAGAATTGGAGTTGGGTTCTCCTGAGGTGGAAAACAGTAAATATGAAAGCGCCCTGTGAAAATTACCCATAGATTGAGAAGTAGTTGCTCATTAGCATAGAAGATATTCACAATGTTGTAAGTGAATGGAATTCTGCTCCATCATACACTTGTTTATTTTGTGTGCTGATTTGTAAAATTGTGACACCATGGGTTCTATGAGGATTATTCTGTTACTCTTTGATATTCTTTGGACACGAGAAGATTTGGATGAACTTTGATGTCCTTTTTTTATAATAGAGCCTTGGGAATCACTTGCAAAAGATTTATTTTGATGGGGTATTAGCATCCATGAGAGTTTAATCTTAACTGTGTCTTCCTAACTAAATATGTAGAAGTTAAGGTTTAATCGTATAACTAATTCAGGGCTTTAATTTCCTTAATCCCATGCTTACTAGATCAATAACTGTTTAAGCAAGATTGAGTCTACAGTTGGTTGGCCCCACCCCTAACACCCACTACTACTAAGAGCCCATCCCTTTCTCTACTAAGTTTTTGTTCACAACCCCTCAACATTTACCATTCCAATAATGCCCACTATGCCTGGAAGGAACAGACGTGCTAAACAAAGTCGAGGTGATAGAGTTAGAACTTCAACTGGTCTGGGAGCCAGAGGGAGGGGAGCCTTACGAAAGTGGCAACGGTCTGTGATCATGATGAGCTATGGAGGGCGCCACATGGTGCTGAAGTAAGGCCTGCATGCCAGTGCTGCTGACTGGGTGAGCCTTGGTCAGTTGAAGTGAAGACGGTGCCTCCTGGTCCCTGCCCGGGGCTGGAGGGCTGGCTGAAGTTGGTGCACCGAGGGGAGAAAAAGGAGCCAAGGAGGGAAAATGGCCCCTGAGATTGAGGGCGGATATGACACAACTCTCCATTGCCCCAACTTGGAACTTGGACACGGTAATGTCTTCAGAGGGCTGCAATTGAGTCCTTGAGACGGAGACCAAAAGAGAAAAAGATGTATGTTTGGCTCTTCCTCATTCAGCCACTCCACCTTGGCTTCACTTCTAAGCCCCCAACCCAGGCATTTCTTTATCTATATATCTATCTCTGTATGCCAGCACCTGTGTCTGTATACCTATAGACCTAGGTATATAGATACACCAAATCCCACATTTAAGCAAGAGCCAAAGAATGCTTGGAAGTAGATGCTCATGACCTTTTCCCAGTCATTCTTAGAATTTGTTTTAACCTAAAGTTATGGAGACAGACTTGAAGGGAGACATCCCCAACCTTGCTAAAATGTAAGTACAAAAAGGCACAAATTGGATGGATATTGATGATGTTGTTTCTATTGTGACATCATCCATAGACTCCTAGTGTCTTTGCTTTGCTTCCCTATAGTGATCACAACATAAATTACTTGTCTTGTTTGACTTCCTTGTTCACCAAAGTTGAGCAGATTGTGGCCGTTTTCAACGCTTCTACCAGACAAAAAGCTTGGGACCATTTCTCGAAAGCCCAGCGCAAGAACATAGACATTTGGCGAAAGCATTCTGAGGTTGGTGATTTTATTATTACTTTTTAACCACCATCACACAGCTGGATTGGCAGAGAACAGTGTGGCTGCAGCCACTGTGGTTTTTGTCGCAGTGGGCAGTCCTCCTGCCATTGTCCTTTCTCACTGTCAGCTCCAAATTCAGACTTGTTCCTCGTCCAGAAAAGCAGCTGACTTAACACTTAAAGAATAGAGTGTTTTTCTCCCCTGCAAAGGGAGAAAAGAATCCTTCCCATTCACAGTAAAGAGCTCAGAAATAAACCAAGACACTTTGCTGAATAAATTATTTTGAAGAAAACTTAAAATAGAAAACCTAGCTTTTAAGTACAGACTTTTTTCTCAGTGTTCTACGTGATGATGATGGTTGTCCTTTGGGCTAGAAATGGCAAGGGTGCCTTTCCATCCGTGCCTTCTCTTCATAAGCAATGTCTCATCTCCCTGCGCTAGCCGTTAGGTTCTATCGCACCTCTCCCCAGAGCAAACGCTGTGAGGGAAGTCCAGGCTAGCTGAGTCCACCCTTCAGCACCAATGCATGTGTGAAGTGTGAGTATCTACCCCCAAAAAAGAGTCCAGACTTGACCTTCCTTGCCACCTAGAAGGACCAAAATGTGTCATTAGTCATTGGTCATCCAGCTGTTATTTTTAACTCCACAGTGTAGTGTACGCTTTGAACCTGTAATTTAAAAGTAAGTATACTGTCTTTGTTTGCTTCTTTTTTATTTTTTAATGAGAGAATGTTTTTCATTTGGATGCCTCTCCATCACTAGCATGTTAATATTAAAGTTCTCTAAATGATATTCCCCTCTTTTACAATCTCAAACTTACGGAAGGTAAGGTTTATTTATTTAATGACTTTGGCTCACACTTGTAAAATAAGTGTTTTATACAGAGTTTGAGGAACCACAAAGTGCTGTGATATCAATCATTTGGGTAGCATTTTAAGTGCCCATTAACTAATGCTAAATTACAGTTGAATACCAATAGCACTAGATGTAACATCCACATGAATACCAAATGAATTCTTTATTATCACTGTTATTATGGTGAATACCGAATGACTTCACAATAATGTGACACTTAAAATGCTAGTGCAATTTATTGTTAAGGGCATTTTTTATTTTGTTCACTAATGCCTAAGGGGGTGGGTGAATGATACAGTTCTGGTTTTCTGTTCAGGATTATGAGTAAAGGGAGGTGGGATCTCTCTTTAATTTTTCAGGGACCAGAAAGATAAAGGGTGCTTACCCAATGTTCTCTTTGACACTGAATTGAGACCCTGGTCAAGTTAATTTTCAGGAGAAGAAAAGAGTCCTTCATTTATGATGCAATATATAAATTGAGGGTTATGAGAATACAAATCGGAATCCATAGACTACTGATCATTTGGGAATGATCAGTCTATGAATTTTTTATTTATTTTTTCTTCACATAAAAACGAAACATGATTGAAAAAGGAATATTAAGAGAAAGGCAGGTGGCATGATGCTGAATAAACGTGGGCATCAAAAGGCTGTCATTAGAATGTGAGTGTCAGCAAATGTCAGATAGTGATCTAAGTCACACTTCCTGCCACGTCTGCTTCAACTTCCCGCCTTCCTTCCGCCCTGCCTGCCCTGTGCCGGGCACTGCTCTTAGGAAGCCTGCTCGCTCTGCCTGGTGCTAGGAGGTAGAAATGGATGCTCCAGAGGGACGGAGGGAGTGCAGTTGTCAAAGGTGCTCCTGGGAAGGGTCTTTGTGCCTTCCTGCCACTTCCCCACCCCTTTTGATATGTGTTAGGAAATAGAAATCTAAATTACCTTTGATTTTCTCTCCTACGTGTCGCTTAATTGATTAAATACCGGTTGGTAATTTAATATTGTGGATGATTTCTCAGTTGCATATAAGCTTGATAATTGGCATGATTTTTTTCCACATACCCATGTACAGCATCTGTTGATTATCTGCAACACCTCTACAGATTTATCAGAGTGTCCTAGTGATTCACAGCTAAACCAGAGGCACCCTGTGGAAACACCCTCACCTTTTCTTCCCCCCTTCAGTTTTTTTTTTCCTTTTCACCACCTTTTCCGCAAGAACATCTACCATATGATAATTTGTCATTAATTGTAGGAACTAAACAATGGGCACCTTCAGCCTCATTTATTCTTTCCCCCTGATTTTTACTTGTTTCGAATATTTTCGAGCCACCTCTTTGGGAATTGTCAATAGAAAAATTAGCTGTCCACAACCTAAAAATTTCCCCACTTATCACGCGTGACACCTGCCTCCAATGCCTGATGGTGTTATTTAAGACAGAATTGGCACCTCTTTCTTCTGGGTGGCATGATCAAGTAAGGAGGCGTTGTCTGTCTTCCCAGTGGCCTCTCAGGGCTGCCTTGTGATTGCTTCCCCTGTCCCCACCCCAGGCCTTGCCTCTCTGCCTTCCCCCTTCCCTGTCCTCTGCAGTGGGGATTCCCAGGGTGCAGAGTTGACCATTCAAATATGGTTAGTAATAAATAATTTGCTTTCCATCATGATGCAGTTAAAATCTGTGAGCTAAGGAGAAACAAGGATTGAGAGAACCTATAACATGGAGTGGATATATGCACATCCATCAAGTGAGCACTGGAACTATGTTGAAAGTCATGCCACTAATAAATTTAGTTTTATTGTTACTCATAGGTTTACTGATTATAAAATGAAATTATTTTAACTATTTGATTCTTATTTAGAGACTTTAATTTAAAGAAGGAAAAAAGAATAATGGAGCTTTTCCCCCGTTTTAAGTCTTTTTGAAGCCAGTGTTGGTAAGAGAACAGAATAAATACAGATTCACAAATATGTAACATACAGCGTGTTACAAAATGATAATAAAATGATTTAATGTAGATGATTACAATGTTGTGATTTTAGGCACAGTAAATAGTAAAAAAATTTATTGTGAAGTTCTTTACATTTTACAATGAATTCTCACATACCCTATTGCATTTAAACCTTGTATTATTATTATTCCTCCTCATGGGCGAATAGACGAAGGCTCAAAGAACTTGATTGTAGTCACTCTCTTCATAAATGGAGAAAGTAAGATGAGATTCTAAGATCTGTGGCTCTAAAACAACTATTATAACAAAAACAGTAACCCTTACAAAATAATGTGGAATACAAAAAAGAGAAGGCGTCTGCTTTTATTTTGTTCCCTAACATCTTTTTCATTAAGTTTTGGATGTCTGAATGGTTGTGTGTGTGTGTGTGCGTGTGTTTGGGGGATCACACACAGGCACATACACACATGCAGGGGCACTATGTTTATGTGAAAAATAATAGTGGTCAACATTATCAGTTTAGCAAACCAAGGGTCTTGCATGAGGATAACTATAGTACATGCGTTAACTCATTTCATCCTCAAAACTGTTATTATAATATTCCAGTGAGCAAATTGAGGCTAAGAAAGATGAAGAAATGTCAAACAATGGGTCAGTGGTAGACCAGGCCTTTTTAATTCTATTGTTCATGTTCTTACTCATAAGATGTAAGTCCCTACTATGCGCCAGCCATGTAACAGGTATTTCTAAGTAGTTATTGCAAGAGCCCTGCTAGGTGGATGTTATTATCCCCTATTTTTTTTTTTTTTTACATGAGGAAATTGAGACTCAAGAGAGATTAAATAATTTGCTGAAGAGCCCTTGGCTTATCCTTGGTGAGCAGGGATATATCACAAGTCTGACCTGGGTCTTTCCTCTGCCTCATACTCTTTAGAACTTCACTTAGATTAGATGGGGCTGTGCTTGGGAGGGAAAAGCTTTAGATTCTAAAGGTTGATACGTCAGTCATGTATACCCCAAGCCCATCGGGAAAAGGCAGATGTGTCCGTGACTCTGACATGGTGTATCCTGTACTTTCAGGAGCTCCGGAATGCTCAAAGCGAGCAGCTCATGGGCATCCGCCGCGAAGAAGAAATGGAAATGTCTGATGATGAGAATTGTGACAGCCCTACTAAGAAAATGAGAGTCGATGAATCAGGTAATGCTGTTAACTGCCACAGACCTATGAGGTATAATGATCTTCCAAATCTCAGATGGGGAATAAGTATTGGGAAATGGCCATATAACTCACTTTTATTTGAATTATACTAAACTTCATCTGTGAGTGACTCTGCTTTTTATTAATAGAACTTTAAACTCCTTAGGAACATAGCAATTTAAATTGTTCCAGTTGTTTCTCCATACATAGATCTGGAGCCATAATACTTTTTTTTCAGAGATATTTGCTTGTTTCCATAAAAATCCCTCTCCGGAGTATGGCAGCCATAGCTGACACTGAAATACAGATAAAATTTGGTTTCAGTCAGTGCACTTCTTACATGGGAATTGTTTAATCCCCAAAAAAGCTTTCTAGCTTCTGAGCCAACATGCTGGAGAATTAGACTTCTTTTCCAATAAATTTTAGTTCACCAAACCTATAATCAAAACAGTACTCCCATTTGGTTCCAAGCTAGTGGCGTCACACGAGTTGTAAATAAGAGGGAGGTTTAGAGAGGACCTTGTTTGTTGTGCTCTGTCTAGTGTGAGAGGCTGATTTAAAAGTCTCCCCTTGAATTATATGTAAATCCATTGGTATCGTAAAAGCAGGCAAGGGAAATGCTCATTCAAAACCCGAGACACCAAGGGAGACTGCTTGTCTGAGTGGAAGGGTGTTAGCAAAGGCCCTGGGAAGAACCACCACTGCCAGCATTGCCAAAAAAGAAAATTAGGGAGATGGCGTAGATTTGATCTGTCTCTTCCCATGTACCAGAGAATAAAACACACACCTGTCTTAGGCTTTTTACCAAAAAGATTACAAGTAACCAGAAATGGAGGATCTTTGCTAATCTGTTAGCAGAAGCCAAAATCAAAATTCAGAAAGGATCAAATCATCAAGACTGCAAAGTGGTCAGGACGTTCTGCTTCTCCAGGCCTTTGAAAGAGGATGCCAGTGTTGTAAGTGCTGATCACAAGAAAATGCTCCTGCACCCAGGCATCTACAGAGGAGCTTTAATTTCCTTAAAGCAGTGGTTCTAAAAAGTATGGCGCCCAGCCCAATAACATTAGCATCCTCTAGGAACTTACTAGAAATGTAAATTATCAGACCCCACCCAAGACCTCTACTGAATCAAAAACTTCTCAGAGGGAGGGGTGGTGAGGGAGTGAGATCTAGCAATCTGTGATTCAAACCCTGCAGGAAATGCTGATGCGTGCTAAAGTTTGAGAAACACTATCTAGAAAATCCCTCATTTATCTTCAAATTCCATTCATTGAAGTCTTTTAGAACCCTAGCATACAAGTAGGCACCATGCCACTATTTTCTGAAGCCATATATCCTTTGAAAAATACGCCTAGTATTTATGTGTCAGTATATATCTCCTGTGTAGCTCCTATCAGATTTCTCAGGACTGCTTTATTATCAGGTTTGGATTTGTTTATTTGAGGAGACCACCTTCCTTGCAGCAATTCTATTGTACAAACCTTCATATATCAAAAGAAAGGAGTTTTAGTGTGATTTTATTAAATTCAATGAAATACTCAGATACAGAAATAAAACTTTTTTCTCCAGAAAGCTTTCCTCACTTTTGAAGTTTCTAGATGAGATGCAAGTTGACATGAAACTTGGATTCTTAACATCCTTGTAAGGTAGGTGTAGAAGAAAATAATTGAGTTGATCAGAAATTCCGATTTGAACCTGTGGCTTTTTTTTTTTTTTTTGGTGACATTTCTTTTTAAACGACCTGTCAGTTTCCCGAGAAATGTGTCTAATTTCATAGTCTTCTTAGGATAGGACCAGAATAATGGTGACTGGGAACAGTACGCTCACTGAGGAGGTCCTGCAAACCAGGGCAGCAAGCGTATATGTACAGCACTGGCGCCTGACCCTGCTGCACGAGGATCCACGGAGATGTCAAGGACCTCACCCCTCGGCCTCCAGAGGTTTTCCCTGGAGATTGGACTAGGCAGCCCTCTTCCCAGACCTCTCTTGGTTTGTTGCCCAGGCATCTGATGAGAGCATGAAGTGGAACCTAAACTTTTAAATACTTTTGCCAGGCTTTTAACTTGGTCGGCAGAATTAATGACCAAGATACAGTGCATGTTGTACACCAGGTACTAAGGAAAGAGATGAAGGAATTGAAGTTCAAATGCCAGGCCCCCAAGGAGTTCAAAGTCTCTTTTGTACTTTTCAAAATGAGATGGACCAGAGAACACGACATGTGGTTTCTGAAGAAAGCGCAGGACTGATTAAAGGGAAAGGAAAGCAACTAACCTTTTTTTATTCCATCACGCCCTGAGGATCCTGCCACAGGGCAGGCAGTGGTTTTTCTTTCAGCCCTGTGTATTTGGGGACACGGCCTGACAGCAAGAATTCCCATCTGGCCTTTTGACCAAACCGACCAAACCGCAGACAAATCCTTGCTAACCGCTGCTCTGCTCGAAGCAAGGGAGCCTGGAGGCCCACAGCCTGAGGGAAACACCTTTCACCCGTATCTCCTTGGGTAACACAACACTCGATTTTAGGTACAAATTTGCATCTGCCAGTCACCTACATAGGAGCAGTCCTCTCAAAATGCTGACAGGGGAATTGCCAAATGCTGAAGTAGAATTGAAGTGCTCTTTAAGGAATCCCTTGCCTATTTTTTCTCTGCTAAAACAGTGGGATTTTGCCCCAGACCTCCTGGATAGTAGCTGACCCAAGAATTCCTTTGGGGAGCCACCTGCCTGTGCCAGGAGGACGTAAGTCCCTAGTGCCAGCCTTGCTTGTCATCTCTCTACTCGGACAAAAACTACCCTGCATGGGTTTTATTTCATGGGGTAGATGGAGAGAATCAACTTTGGTTTCTGGAAAAGGCACAATTTATTGTGCACAGACTTTGTATGATTCCTTGGGTTTACTTTTTTAAAAATAAATATTTTACTCTATCTCTCTTCTTTTGGTTGTGAAGAATATTTCATTGTACTTTTGCTTTTTGCTGCATATAATAATTTACAACTAATAATTTACAACATGTCTTAGGCTGGGCTTCTCCAGTACTGCTATAACTCCAACGTAATTCTGGGTGAACGGTTCACTCTTCCTCATCAGTTGAATCTTAAAGGTGAAACAAAGTCTGCTGGAGCAAAACTAAAATGCCGATAAAAATGGAAATGAATTTTTTTAATAAATTTGCAAATCATGACAGATTTATCAAAGCATTCATTCAAGAAAATTGGCATCCTGTTCCAAAGCCTGTGAAGATAATTTTTGATATGAATTCACATATATTGTTGCTTATTCTGCCTCCTACTGGAATAAAGCCAAACTTTTAAATCCAGATCTATTTTCTCTCTCTCTCTCCCTCTCTTTCCTCTCCTTTTCTCTCCCTCTCCCTCCCTCTCTCTCACTTCCTCCCTTCCTCCCTCCAAGTTGACTATAGGGGTGGGGCAGGTGTTCATAAGGAATAAATAGAAGAAAGGAAAGAGGAAGTCTGTTCTAGACTGTAATGCCTCAGATGGCAAAAGCCAATCAGTTTTAGTATTGAGAGTTAAATGAGTCAATGCATATAAGGCCTTTCTGACTTGACTTATAGTGTTGAGCATATGATAAGTACTCAGTAAATGTTAACTCTGCTTATTATCTTAGTCACCCTCTAATACCTGGCCCCAGGCTTTTCTCCAGTAAGTGCTCAATAAAAGTTGCTGACTTCGATTGAACACTCCCCTTCTTCTGGTCTCAATGCTTTTGATGCCTTTGTCCCATAAGTTGTTAGGAATGGCAACCCTAAGAATATTTGCTCTAATGAAATTTAAATGGCAAGTATTAAGAAGCTTGTTCAAACAAAGATAATTCATTTCCTCACAATGTTGAGAACTTCATACACTGAAAATTCAGTGCCACACACTGAATAGGCCATGGCCCAGAGAATTGTAACCAACATCATTCTAACTGTCACAAACATTCGTGGGGCACTTTCTTATGTTCAAGGCACTGTGAACTCGGGGGATATAGAAAGGGTTAGTTATAGGGCACCCTGTCCTGGAGGGTGTGAGACTCCTTTTAGAGAGAATAAACATTTTAAGTTAATAAAAGTCTAATACCTAATGTCAAGTATGTCCTAAAGCCAGTAAATTAAATTTAGTATAAACGAAAATGAACATCACTGCCTAGTGCATATACCTCATACAATATTTGATGAGTGTACACTGAATGCAAATTTTAGAAGAGTGAAACTGAAAAGTCCTTTGTTTAATAGACAACCACTATACAATTCCATAATACACAAGCAAATGTTTTTGGATTTTAATTATACCTCATTTAAACTCTGAGCTCTTTATAGGAGCAAACACTCTTTTAATTATACAGAGTGTTTTCTGGGTTGTCAATTTTCCGTGGAAATTCACCACAACATAGGTACAGAATTTTTTTTTTTTTAATTTCACTAAGAAGTCAAGGATTTTTCAAATCAGCCACTAAATCACATTAAGGACTCATAATTAAGCTCAGTTGGCACTCGCAGTATTCAGTCTGTCTGAATAGTTTCATATGTGACTGGACTCTATAGGTTAAAAATAATAATAATAATAAGGCTTTACCCAGCTATCCCCTTGATTTCTTTGAATACCGGGACTACCTTTGCTTTTCTAATTTAGTTTGTTTCCTGCATGGTATTGCTTCTGAACAATCCTAAAGGATGAACAACAGGGGAATTATAATCAGGCACAAGCTTAAGAAGAGGCTCACCGTTCCCCAGCACCAGCCTGGGCACAGAAGAAGGAGAGAGTTATTAAATGCCAGAGCTGGGTCTTGCAGCAACTGAAGGGGGCCCTTGTCATGTGCAGCTGGTAGAAGTGTCCTTTTAGGAAGCACTGAATGTGATCTAAAGCAGTCTTACTCTGGAGTGGCCCAGAACTTGGCAGACGGACAAGAGCATTCAGACGCCTAAAGTGAGATGGCTCAGTTTGAGGCCACATGCCAGGGTCTGAGCTCCCGGCACAAGCAGACCCCAAAGGCAAAAACATCCCTGTTGAGTGGAAGCATGGAAGGATAAGCTGTTTTCACATGTAATGACAAGCCTGGGGCGTTATCTTCTGAAAGAGAAATAGAGCAGCAGTGTGTGTCCATCAGTGACCAAATTCAAGACACAACCTAACCAAACATCTTCTAGGAACCCAAGGCTCAAACAAGGAAATGTGATTAATCAAACCTAATATGGCTTAAAGATGACGAAAGAAATCTTGCAAGGTAGGCCGCGTAGCCTGCTTCCTGCTTGAACTCTTGAAGTAGAGCTTCATTTGCAAGGAGGCGAGGCTCTTCTGCTTCTTTCCTTTATTTGTTTTTTTAAAATCTTGCTAATCTTGGTAAAGGAATTCAAATAAATGTTTCTTTGGGGTCGATTTTTCATTTCCCTAATTTCATGTGCAGTTACAATTCCCTCCCCATAATGGACATGCTGCTGAAAAGTGTAGAAATTTTTTTTTTTTGTAAATTGCTTTACCTTTTAAATACAAGGAGACAGAAGCTACTTAAATTCACCCTGTAGCAGAGGATTCCTTTTAAATGGGAACATTCCTTGTGCCCAACCGGACTGTGTTTATCTGTTTTGTAAATTCACATTTCAAGTCTAAACTGTCTTTAAGCTTAGCCGCCTTGTAATCCTATTTTCATAGAGCACCTAACAATGCCATGATTCTTGACATCTCTCTCATATATGCACAAAGTTTCCATAATCATGTATTTCATGTAAAATCGATCTGTGTTGCTGAAATTGCATTGTGTCTAGGAGACCAAATATTTTCCCCAATACTCTTAGCTACTCAACTGTGCTGCATGCACCTCCATAAAACCCAGCTGAGCCCTAGCTGAGGTTCTTAAACAATCCACACCTGTTTGATACTAGCTCGGCACTGGGGGCTTCCCCACACGGTTTCCTGTGTGACAGCCCAGCGCGTTTTCCCAGCTGCATTTGTGGCGCAGAGTTGGGCTTTATTAGCCCTGGCTTCTTGCCTAGTGCCATGAGCCCCTTGAGCCTGGCGGAGGGCTTGGGGGCTGATGAGCAGTTGGCAGGCCAGGGAGAAGAATGAGGACGTTAACAACCAATTTTTAGAAAGGGAGAGCTGCAGAGGCCTTGACCTGGGAAAAGTTGAGAGGAATGGCCAGTGAGCAGCACGCGGTCACAGCTCTGCCACCTGGGTGCAGCCTGAAGTGCCCTGATGCTTCTTGACTGCCAGGAGCATCATTATCTAGATTACAGTTGATTATGCTTTCTGGGCATTTCAT
>NW_012134969.1:5137223-5137526 GCF_000956105.1 Propithecus coquereli | reverse complement strand
TTAATTACCGGTATGTTCATGAGCAGCCTTGAAAAAAAATCATGTTTTAGACTATGCGATGGGATGAGAGAAGGTCCTCACTCTATTGCTAAGTGATAAAAGCAGTTACCAATCAACATGAAAGATAATTCCAGTTGTGTGTGTATGTGTTATATTCACAATTTATATGTTAGGGGAAAATCTGTAAGGATATAGGTCAAAATATTCAGTGATAATTAAAAGTGATTTTTGCCTTCCTTTTTGTGAATCCCAAAAATGTCCACAATATATACATACGTTATTTTAATAATTAAAACTACGGTA
>NW_012134969.1:5135988-5137173 GCF_000956105.1 Propithecus coquereli | reverse complement strand
AAAATACTATAGCAACCTGACATCCTCCCAGAGCCAAGCAGCCACTTGTAACAGCAATCTAAATTTACATTTATTTTAGTGTCATTTTATCGACACTCTTAGTATCTCATTCTGACAGGATGTTAAAATATGTTTTCAGCTTGCGTTTGGGCAAAATTAACACAGTGTTGTGGAATTGAAGTGTGGTTTGCACAACTTCCAGAAAAAAATCAGAATATTTTTTGAGGGAGTTTAGATGACAGAATCTGGGTAAGTTTGTGAGCTTTTTTTTCTTTCCCAAACATAGGAAAGAATTCTTTAGTAGAATGTATTCCTGATTGTCCCTTTTATTAAAAATTGTTTATAAGTAATATGTAGGAATTTCTGATTATGTAAAAGGGATCATCCTTTTTTTTCAACACTGGCAGATTTGGTCAGGTGCTTGCCTACGATTCTAGTAGCTGCTTTTACAAAACACTTTTAGTAGATCACCCCATTGCCCTCTGGCAGCATATAACATTTTAAAAACAAAGCCTGTTTTTGATATAAAAATAATACCTGCTCACTTTTTAATATCTAAATGATTAAGAATAATGAGGAAAGAAGAAAAATTGTGTTATAACATTGCAAAAGAATATTTAGGCTTGCAATTTTTTTTTTCTTTTGCACAGCTTAAGTATTTTTTCAAAACTCAGTAACAATAATTCTAATGATTTGGTTTCAGGTAGGCCTCCTTGTACAACAAGTAAATTGTTTTTTAAAAAAGCTTCCTCTTTTATATATTAATTAAACAGAAAATATAGGGCAAATAAGTGTGTATCCTTTCTGGATCATGGGCTCTTTCCCATGAACCTTTGAGAGTTGAAGGTAAAATCTTTGAGGTGGTCGGAGTGGATACCTGAGGTTATTAAAAGCCTGGTAACTGTTACCAGAACTTCCAAAAGCATCTTTTAGGTCCCTTAAATATGAGTGTGGCAGAGAAGCTATAGATATGTAGGCCAGTTGGTTGTGGAAAAATAGTATGTATTGATTTTCTTCTCTGCCTCTCCATCTAAAATCTTGAGGTGTGACTATAACACTGTTAAAGTGGGACATTGGCCAAAAGAATCAATACCAGACCATATTAAAACATATGCTGTTACCAACCTCTTAGCACTGTGATATACTGTTTATAAACGTCATTGTCCTAATTCTCCTCTGCTTTTA
>NW_012134969.1:5109057-5134493 GCF_000956105.1 Propithecus coquereli | reverse complement strand
TCTTTTTTTTACCGATATGAAAATGCCATCCCATGTTGAGAAGTTACTTTGTTCACCCAAGATTGTGAGTGGAAAGTCTAGAACTCAATACAAGCTTCTTCTTTCCAGGCTAATGACCCTTTTATGACACCACTGAATTTGGGGAAAAAACTCCAGAATCTCTCTCAAATGCCTTAAGTAGCATCATATGAGTCAGTAACCAAATAAAAAGCCAGGGATTTTGAATGCCTGCTGTGTGCGTGGGGCTGTAATGCCATTTCAAGGCAAAGGTAGACTGGAGATGTTTATTACCTTAAAATGTTAATCCAGATGAAGCCGACTGGGGCTTATGCTTAGTCTTCCCATCATTTTCTGTGTTTTCTACTAAGTAGAAAGGGATTTGCCTCGATATTAGGCAATGCACCCAGCAAACTGTATTTAAGCCCATTCCAACAGAAATCCCAGCTTTAAAAAAAGATTCAGTAAATTGGCTCAATCCCTTTTCTGGTTGAGTGATATTTCCTCAAATCAGAGTGTGTTCTATGGCTTTAGACAAGAAAAAGAAGAAGAAGAACTGGTTCGAAGAGCTGAAGCACATTGGGAGTGTGCAGTGCCATGGTGTGTGCTTCCTTAGGCGAAGGTTTCCATCTCCTAACTCTCCAAAAACATAAAGAGAAAAATAATTTCCTTAAAACACAGGCACACACTTGATGGTTGATCGGAAATGATCTGAGCTGTAATATCAGCCCTTTGATTTCCCCTCTCACCCCATGTTTCCTCAGCATCCCCAGGGCCTAGGAGAGCCCACCTGAAGATCACCAGTTTATTGACTCACCATCTAATTACAAGATTTATTGAAGTGCCTCTCCCCGATTCCCTGATCCCGAGGCTTTTCTTTATGAGTTGTACCTTTCAATATATCTTAAAAATAAAAGTCTGAGGGAGCATCTACAATAATATCAATCTGATTGAGATTCACAGACTCAGGGAAGTTTTGATCTGGAAGAGATCTTGGAAGTAATATATCTTCTCCCTCCTCCCAATGTTCTAAATTAATGAGAAAAATAAATTTTGGTGCCCCCAATAATAATTGGTTGAGTTGCTGAATAAATACTGCAGTTTTATATTGAATATTTGTGATTTTTTGTTATTACAAGTCTTCGGGCACAACTTAATTTACAACATATATTTGGCAAGTCTTTTGAAGGTAGAATGAGAGATTTCATTCGACTTTTAGTGATTTACCAGTCAATTGTTTTGATGAACTTCATCTGCCGTACTAGAATTTTCTTGTGTAGTGTATATGCTCTTGCGTACCCTAAAGCCATCCATTTCTCTATCCATAGCTCTTTGCCTCAACAAATTGTCTTAAATAATGTCATAATACAAAGCAGTGATAAAATCGAAACAACAAACGTTCAATGTATTCTCACAATGTGAATGAATGCTACCATATCCTTTGTCTTGCAGTGCCAGATTAAGGGGAAAAAATAGCAGAGGCTTATAAGACTAACTGAGAGTCGGTCTTTGATTTGAGAGTGCTGCTTATCTACTCTGAGAAAACCCTAGTATCATAGCATCAGCTCTTCTTTTCCTGGCTGGAATAGCCATCAGGTTCATACAGTCTCTGCCCTCTGTGCTCTCAGACATCACAGCCAAAAGCTGGCAGATAAACCCTAACATTAAGAACTGTGAGAGCTGAAAGCATCTGAGAAGTTGTGGGAATCTGTTCATCCGTACTCCATCTTAGCCCTAGAGAAGCTTTTCCATTTGTTTAAGCAAGTAAGGGTGGAAACATGCTGAGATGGGAGGACCCTTCATCCCAGATGCTTCTTAAGGCTCAGCCTGGGATCTTTTCCTCCCCAAAGGCCCAGCCCATGGTGTTGTACACAGTAGGTGGACAAGATTTTGTTAAATGAATGGTTAGGAAATTAAAAGTAGGAAGATCTAATTTTTAATCTGTTGGGGATATTTTTGTTTTTCTTTTTGAACCAAAAAAAAAAAAACCTACTATCTATGTAATCCTCAAAGTATTGTCCGCATTTTTCGGGTAAGGACTCTAAGGTCTCGTGGAGGTTTAGTTACTTGCCCAAGTCCCACAGCTGGTATCTGTGCTTCAAAGTCCCTTCTCTTTCTCTAGCCCCATGTGCTTCCCTCCTGTATGTAATCCATGTCTGCTTGACTCTCTGAGGTGGACAGAAGCAGATATATAGGATGCAGAGCAGTATGTCTGGTCTTCCCCTCAGGACGACTGCTCCTCAGAAACATCCAGTAGTCCCCAAACTGCAACCTGTGTCTTGTCCTCCCTCTCCTTGGTGGAATCTTGCTTGCATAATTACGTGTCAGAGACTCTCTGTGTTACGCTTTAGGGCGGGAAGAATGAGATGTTCTTTCAGGTCATTAAAACCTGGGCGGACTATGGCAAGGTGAAGGATGGAGCTAAGAGGAAGAAGAGTAAAGAAATGAGTCAGGTAACGTTTGAAACTTTTTTCTCTAGAACTAAGTTGAAATTTTTGCAGATGAAAAATATATCTTGCTTTTTTTTTTAAGTAATTGAAAATTAGGTTATTGGGGTTTGAAATAAAAATTTAAATTTAAATTGGACTCTTTTGCCCCTTCCATATAACATTTAGGCTCCTGAGGAATATTATAATTGATGCTAGATCATCAGTGCCATGTTAACAAAGCACTTTATATAAAACTATACATAACACCTTCTCTCTCATGTTCAATAAAAAGCTAGTAACGAGTGAGCTGCCTTCTCAGAGGAATTCTTTTAACCTTTCAGAAACAAAATATTTTATGCTAATTCTTGCTTAATTGGAAGGAATTCATTTTTTAAAATATCATTGAATATGGCTTTGAAGTCCGCTCCATTCCTGACCTCTTTAATTCAATCAAGGTCACCTCATAAACTTGCCCAAACAGCTCTATTTCTCAATTAGAAAAAGAGGCAGAGCTGTTTAAAAGCATTTAGTGTTTGATGAATAGTGCTTAACTGATGCTTCAGCACTTGCAGACACTTTTTGAGGAGTCGCTGGTAAGAATAAAACATTGCTACCTGAGAAATTATGCTCATCAGAAACACAAAACAAATCATTTTAATGAACGAAGCAAAAACTGTTTTTTGTGGGGATATGAGAAAGGTTATCATGCTCAATATAGAGGGTTTTAGTGTCTGAACCACTCTCCCAAGGAAAAATTGCTGTAATTTAGCCATCCAGACAGTTTATAAAATACATGCACTTTCCCTGCCCAAGGACTCAGAGAAGACGAATGCTGAGTTTGTCGAAGCAGGATTTCATAGCACTCAAACTCCAGGGATGAAAAGAAGTAGTGAGAAGATGTGTCCAGTTGAAGAATGTGGACTGGAGCCATCTGAATAGAAGAAATATCGAGATTTCTGAAAATACGTATTTGGCTTCCTTCCGTGTTTCCGTCCCACTTTCTGGGCCTGAGGACTGCCAAGCTCACCTTGATGCTCTCTTTTGGAGAGAGAGTCATTGGGCGGTCAGAGCACTAGAGTGGCTCTGAGAAAGGGGCCAAAAAGAGTGAAAACTGGTGTCGCTGTCAGACACTTTGGAGTCACTGAATAGAGGGAAGAAATAACTGAGCCACGTGAGGCCAGAGGCCTCCTGAAGCATCTTGCTTTTGTTTCTGGCGGGACTTGGCAAATAATGTCCCTTCTCCAAGCCTCGGCTTTCTCAGCAGTGACATAAGGCTCATCCTAAGAGAGTTTCCTTGATGAGGTTGTGAGAAATAACCAATTAAGGGATTCCGTGGCATTTTGCAAATACCAGGTACTGCGGCAACGTGGAGACTCAAAGGCATAAGTGAGTGGTTCACGCTCCTGTCTGCACTTGAGCATCACCTGGGGAACTGTATGCAAATACCAGTGCCTTGGGGCGAAAGCCCAGGCATCTACATCATTAAAACACTCTCCGAGGGATTCTGACGCACAACGGGTTGCAAACTACTGGCATGTAATATGAAGATGGATGGCTGTCAGTAATAAATGGGAAAGAAGAAACAAAGCAGGTGAGGTAAGGTAATAAAATGTGAGCATGAGAACAAAATTAAAATGGAGTAAAAGATAAAAATGTGTAATGGACAGGAAGTGGCTGACATAGGAAATAACAAAGGACCAAAGGAAGGAGAAATGGGAGGGAGGGGCTTTAAGGCGAGCCCGGGAGACCCAGGTGGAGAATTCCCCTCGGCAGGTCTGTGCCAGGTGCATTTGGAGTATCCCTGCCTTTCTCTGTCTCTGGGAGAATAGCCAAGGACTGTTTTCTCATCCATTACTGGTCACGGAGGGACGCAGGCATGCCTGGGCATTTGCCAAGGAGAAAAGCCTCGGAGAATCTAGCGGCTGGTCTGGGGAGCGCATGAGCACGGGAGGGGCCTCCTCTCCTGCAGTGAAGAGGCTGGCCCGAGGGCCCCTGGCCAAGGGTGGTTGGTTCTAGAGACTCAGCCTGGTCTCTCCTGGGTGCAGGCCACAAACCTGCCATAGCAGAAACTTTCTCTGGAAATATGGCTTCAGAGAAAGGTAATACACAATATCTAGCAGATCAGAACACCGTGTTCGGAGGCTCCGCTGTAGGATTTACGAGCACATTCAGTCACAGTGTCATCACAGGAGAGGCAGGAGGAGCATTCGGCAAGGAGCAGGCAGAAGGCAGAGCGGCCGAGAAGGCCGTGACGATGGTAAAAGCTGGAGAGAAGTTTCTTGCACTAACAGAGAAACTGTTGGAAAAGGCTGAAAGAAAGCAAATGCCAAAAAGGAACCAAAAAAAATACAAGACTGGAAGAAAGTTATGCAAAAAGCATTAGGAAACGGGAATCCGGTCCCTAAAGGCTCGGGAAGTGGTTCTAAAACGTTGGCATGTGTTAGAATCACTCTAGAAACTTGTTGGAATGCACATCCCTGGGCCCCATTCCAGAAGCTCAGATTCAAAGGGTCTGCGGTGGGTCTAAGATTGCTCATGTAGGAGACACCAAGGTGGTACAGATACCACGGGATACCAGCCAGGTGTTCATACCAGGTCATCCTACTTTGGTTGTGCGTTTAGAGAGAATGGAGATTCTTTTTGTCCCAATACCAGGCACAAGTAAGTGTTCGACAAATCAATGTCAGTGTTGGTGACAAGGACAGTGGAGCCAAGAAGGCTTACGGGCAGCCCCAGCATAGTCACTGCCCAAGCATGAAAGCAAAGTCTTGGTTCCCACCTGGTGGTCTGGATAGTTAGAGTTTACCTAAGATGCAAGTAACAAAGAAGAAATTATTTTTCTATTCAACTTAGCTTTGTCATCACGAGTATGTGGTGTTATAAAATAAAAGCTCTGTGAAAACGTTGCTATTCCTTGCAAAGGGCAATGCCTAGAACTGAGAAGATACTTTAGGTTTGGGCTGGTCTTCACTTCACATTTCATGGTGTGGATGTGTTTTATGTGGCAGAAACACCAGTTCGTGTGTGTGTGTGTGTGTGTGTGTGTGTGTGTGTGTGTGTGTAGAGGGTAGAGCAGGAGACGGAAAATATCACTTCCTGAGGGGAAATTTTCTTGAAGAAAATTAGAAGTGACCATTTGTTAAAAGGGAAGGAAATGTGGCAATTGGGAGGAGAAAACCACTGCTTTTACATTGCAGGCTGATGGAAATACAGGGAGTGATTTTTAGGGGAAAGGATTGCTATTTAAAGCTTCTCTCTTTGCACAAGACCAGCTCCTCCTTAGGGTGAAGTCACACAAGCACAGCCCATGGTGCAGCCCTGTACCCACAGAGCTGCACTGTCTGCCAGGGAGGGACGCCATGGTAGTAGTGGGAGGTGTCACTATCCCTGAAAGCCAGGGTCATTTTATGATCCATGTTGATCTAGCTAAGTCTGACTTCCCTAAGAAACAATCATTATAGCCTTCAGAGGATTAAAAAAAATGCCAGGCGCTGTGGCTCCTGCCTGTAATCCCAACAACTCCGGAGGCTGAGGGAGGAGTATTGTTCAAGTCCAGGAGTCTGAGACCAGCCTGGGCAACATAGTGAGGCCCCATCTCTAAAAAATATTAGAAAAATTAGCCGGGCATGGTGGTTTGAGCCATTAGTCCCAGCTACTCAGGAGGCTGAGGCAGGACAATCGCTTGAGCCTGGGAGTTTGAGGTTGCTGTGAGCTACGATGACACCAGGCACTCCAGCCTGGGTGACAGAGTGAGACCCTGTCTCTAAAAAATTTTTTTTTATCTTGGAAATCAAAATAGGGATTGAAAATGAAAAAGAAAACTAGGCCGGGCGCGGTGGCTCACGCCTGTAATCGTAGCACTCTGGGAGGCCGAGGCAGGTGGATCGCTCAAGGTCAGGAGTTCGAGACCAGCCTAAGCAAGAGCGAGACCCCGTCTCTACTAAAATATAGAAAGAAATGATTTGGACAACTAAAAATATATGGAAAAAATTAGCCGGGCATGGTGGCGCATGCCTGTAGTCCCAGCTACTCGGGAGGCTGAGGCAGAAGGATTGCTTGAGCCCAGGAGTTTGAGGTTGCTGTGAGCTAGGCTGACGCCATGGCACTCACTCTAGCCCGGGCAACAAAGCGAGACTCTGTCTCAAAAAAAAAAAAAGAATAAAAAAGAAAATGAAAAAGAAAACTGAAATCTAATCAAAAGAAAGGGAAGAGTGGGAGGAAAATGCCCCCTCCTGAGCAGCCTCTCGCCTGGTTTAGGGGCTTTTAGGGGCTGGGAAAGAAGCCATCTTGTGCTCCTCTCCCTTCACTGGCCTTGCCCCACAGCCTTGGCACCTCCTCCTGGAGATTGCTGGTCCTTTGGTAAAGCACTTTTCACAGCATGATGAACCCACTCTGCTTCCCCTCAAACTCCTCAAAGTGTGAGCTCAACTTGGAGGCCCAGCCCAACTCCCCCTCCAAGAAAGAGCCCTCCCCCGGTTCTTCCCCCTTCCCCCTTACTACCACTACACATCATAGGGAGAGCCCTGCCTAGAGCCCTCCTCATCGGCCTCCACCAGGTTCCGCATCAGCAGTTGTCCCTGCGGCTGGTCGGGAGCTGCTAAGGTCAGACCCAGCTGGGGCTGAGAGCCCTGCTCCCCCACCCAGGCCTAGAGCCTGCGCTCCGCTCCTGCCTGCAGCGTTCACTTCTGATGTGTTCCCCTGCGGACTCTAAAGGCAGGCTCGCCTGACAGAGCATCCTTCAACAGCGTTTGAAATGACAGACTTATCCTGCTATTGGAAGAAGTGAGCATGCCTCTTTCCTTTGCTTATTTTCCTCTGAGGAAAATGGGGAGTGTTGGGGGGAGGTATCAGAGGATAATAACGTAAATGGAAAAGTGATAAGGCATGATGTGAATTCTCCACAGTGGCCGTGGCCCTGCGGCGCCTCCCAGCCCCGCCGCTGGTGCAGGCTGCTTCCTTGGGAAGAGCCGTGTGGAAGGAGGAACAGAGGATGTTTTTCCTGAGTCACCTGCTGCCAGTGGTGCCTCCAGACTCACTTTTAAGCCATTATGATAACAGGATCTAGTTTACCTGCACTCTCCAAATTACCCTTATTCCGCTGGCCTCACACAAAGATGGAAATAGACACTGCATTGTGCTTCTGTTTAGCTCTCTCTGATAATAGCTAATGTGCAGACTGTAATACACACTGCAAATATGAAATGTTATGTCAATGCTAAGTTGTAATAATAATAATCCTGCAAAAATGTAGCAGAAGGAATTTCCATGAGCAATTTGAGGAAGATTGCTGCTTCAGTGGCAATACAGGTGTTATGGAAAAACAGATCAATTGTACTTTGTTGGTACCATATGAGGCTGTCTAGCAGGAGATTGGCTGTTCAGCACACATCATCCCAGGAAGCCTTCCAGCTCTCTGCCTGGCCACAGGGAGGCGGCAATGGCGGCAGCATTCATCGAGAACGAAGCCGTCGACAGTGAAGGACCCAGAGCCTTCGTTTGGTCTTCTGAGGGTGGTGGTCCTTGTCATTGGCTGTCATCAGCCCATTCGGAATAGACCCAGGGGACAGAGCTCTGCAGGAGGTCACAGCAACAGGAAGAGGAGTTTCTGCTACCTTTATTCTAGCTGAGACACATACACTTACAAAAGTAAAACATAGGTGAGTTCTAACGTTGGTTCTTCAGGAGTCCTGAGGTCAGCATGGGTTTTTCAGCCACAGCTCTCGTAATGAAGCATTAACAACAACTGAGGCTCCTGAGCTCAGGGATTAGTGGGTATCAGTGTGGCTGTTTCAGAGGAGAGGGATGCAGGGCAGAAAGAGGGATCCCTAAGTGGTTTGAGTCAGGCCTCGAGACTGCCGGAGGGTGAGTTTAACTTCCACACGGACCATCCCCAAATTTGTCCTGTGGAAAGTATACATACGTTTATTTTACAATAGGACTGTGCTCTCAGCTTTCATAGCAGATCCTCTCTCCAGCACAGCACCCCTCAAATGGAGCCAGAAATGGAATGTTTTACCTCTGCTAGGAACAAACTAGCCACTACTGTAGAGTCTCTGGTTTCCTCCTTTCTCGGGCTGCAGTGCTTCTGTACAGCTGGGCCACCCTGACGGCCTTACGTGGAGGAGGATAGTTCTGAGCCACACCCTGCACCTCCAACCAGCTGTGCAACCTCCATCTCTCTGAATCTCAGTTCCATCACCTATAAAATAGCAATGATGATTGTATTTACTGTATTGTATTTTTGTGAGGGTGAAAGGGTACTGTGCAAATAATATGCTTAGCACAGTACCTAGCTGGGACTACTGCTATTATTACTGTTACTGTCACTGCTACTGTTATTTAAGGAAAACAGTAGTGACTGTGCTTTTGGCCCAAATATCCCTCTGACTCCATCAGGAGGTGCTCAGGGCATTGGGGCAGGGTGGGGCTCATGGGGCCTGGGCACGGGGATGAGACAGGACTGCCTTACAGGTACAGAGCACGGGGCTGGGGGCCACACAATAGATCAAGGAATAAAACCAGAGTGATGAACCAAGCATGTGGTTCCTTCAGAAGTATTCATCCAAACAAGATAACCACAGCCCAGTTCAGGAACCAGGGCATAGAAGGAGCAGGAATCTGAGCAGTGGTTCTCAAAGCACAGTCTCGGCACCACCCGGGGACTGGAGGAATGCAAATTCTCAGGCTTCCTCCAAGACATGCCTAACTGGAAACTCTCGGCATAGGGCCCAGAAATAAGTGTTTTAATATACCCACCAGGAGATTCTAATGTGGGCCAATGTTTGGAAAACACTGAGTTAGAGTACCACCAGGTGCTGTAAAAATAAGTCTCTAATTTTCAGTGGCCTAACCAAAAAAAGAAAGTGTTTATTTCTTGGGCACAGAATAGTCCAAGGCAGATATTCTGAGTCTCTGGGCACCTTTCCTCCATGCGGTGACTCAGAGACCCAAGCCCCATCCAGCAGCAGAAAGAGAGGCGCTGCAAAAGGTGCACACCACTGTCCCTCATGGGGTGATGTGTCTGCCATAGAATAGCCAATAAACACCTCAGGCATGCCACGAGAAGATGCAGAATGTGGGGGGGTGGGGGGAGTGGCAGTTAGAACCTGGACAGAGTCCCTGTCACTGGGCCACAACTACTGCTCCCTTTCATAGGGGCCCAGAAGGCAGGGTCATGGCGGAGCAAGGTGCATGGAAGGCATACAGAAATTGGGCTGATATCTATCAGGCCTCGAGCCTGTCCCCATCCTCCTGTGTCCTGGACCTCTCAGTACAACTGCCTACCTGGGTAGCAGCCAATGAAATCCTTGAAAAAGACTTTCTTTGCATGTGGGAAAGAAATATACGCTTCAGCAGTGTCCTTCCAGCATTCCAGGAGGACATCTGGCAAAGTGGAGGGAGAGTGTTAAACACAGAGCTCCCCAAAGACACAAAGACTAACAGTTCTAGAGAAATCCAGATATTGTTAGAAACAATATATTAAAATGTTTTATTATTTAGTTACTTCTTGCCTGAGCATGAAAAAGATATTAACAGACTGTCAGCTTACTGGGACATAACCCAAAATAACTTACATTTCTCATATATTGCTAATTATTTTTCTGAGGCTGGCTCAGGCTGGTAAGAGAGATTTCAAGGCTTTCACTAGATTATTTACTTAAAGAAGTTAAGCATGCCATTATCTGTTCCCATGGAAACACAGTAAGTAAGACAGGAGACAGAGGAGGAGGTCACTTTGACCATAATTAATATAAGGAATAATGGTTTATATAGACTCTAGTAAAGGATACAATGAGATGCCATAATACCTTTAAGCCTTTCCTTCAGCAGTGCAATTTAATCGTGGGATCAATTTTCATACACTGGTGTCGCTTTAGTTAGTTTTGTTAGTCTAGTGCTAATTTTTGAAATATAACTTAATCTTGCTTAGCAAAATTTTTCTAATGTTGTTATTTCATTTTTGATCCAATCAGAAAATTCCAGTGTCCAGAATTGTTCTAAAGTAGTAACTATATATGGATGGCTGTACTGGCCTTACCCTTCCTGCAAATGCTACAGCTCCCTGCCATGTTCCCTCAATAAATGGTTGATTGGTGAATTAATTATGATAATTCAGAGGCACACTACATTCAACAGTGCCTTTAAAATGCACAAAAAAGAAATTTAATTATGTTCAATATAGTTTACATTTAAGGTGTCTAATTTTATTCTTTTTTTATTATTGGGAATTGGTAATTCACATGGGGTGCCTCTTAGTTAAATATCCCATTTATTGGCATCCAGTGCACTCGCTGGGGATTCTTGCTAAAAGATTCACGCTGTAGTTTATTTTTAATCTGTATGTGTATTTTAATAGTGGATTTGTTGTACAGTCTCTTAGGGTAAATTTTATCATGAAAGCTTGATGACACATTTTTCAGAACTCTTTAAATTTAGTACGGTATTCCAGAAAGCACTAGAGAAAAAATAAATAAAGAGTTGACATTTCAAATTTCTGAATTTTTAACATAGTGAGAAATTATTTTAGGTCAGAAATTATTAGGATTTTTTTTTCTGCTAGAACTTTGGTCCAAGAAACATAATGCAGCCTCTTCCAGGCAGCCTTGTCTAAGGAGCAGACTCCGGGCTGCTGCGTGACACTGAATAATGTTTAAAAACAGGTGGCCTGAAGTTAAGTGGAGTCAATGTACAATTTCCCACCCTTTAGAAGATAACCACTTGGTGCCGCATGAGTAACCAAAATTTTTTTGTAAATACGAAGCCTGAAATCATTTAATCAGAAATGCAAATCAGTTGTATGCCCCAATTATAAAAATGTTGATGAGATTGGCTATGGTATTGATTTTTGGGGGGATGGGGAGGGTTACGGAGAATTACAGCTGTTGGTTTTTATAATGTATAATGATATCATATTTCTATTCCAGGAATGCAAACAGAGTTATTTCCTGCTTTGGCAAGCACAGTGGTCACTTGGCTTAGCCAAGAATAAGAACTCTCAGCAGTACCATTCCACAGGCTTATAAGACAGCCCCTAAAATAATAGATGGTACACTTTCCTATATGTATTTATGTTCAGACAATTTATTTAAATAATGCTGCTGGCACATGCTTTATAGATGCTTGCATTTTGCTACACAGATTTCAGCATATCTTGCAGACTATGCAATTCATTTGGAAAATGTAATTTCCATCCCTGCATACTAATCGATTTCTTCACAAACACCTGCTATCAGTTATGATAATAAAAATGCCACTCTGAATTGAAAAAGGGCCAAATAGAGCTTCCTAAGGAAATGACTTAAGTGTCTTTGAATGCTACTAAATGTAGTAATGTGCTTGTGTAGTGCCAACACTTTTTTCATCATTTGCATTTTCTGAGATTTTGCCCTATTACAACATTCCTCTCGCAAGTGATGCCTCATAACCATTTCCTTATGGATCGGTAAACTGAGTTGTCAGGAGGTGGTATCTCAGGGTGTGGACAAGATCCGAAGTTGGGCTGTGCAGTGTTAAAAAGTGCTAGTCATGTTCCTGGGTATACCCTGGATCATTTCTGATTTTATGAGTAAGTCCCTGAAAACTGTAAAATTGGCTGCCCCTTGGTTTTGCACACACACATACACCAAATAAAATTTCCTGTATTCATTCTCTTCAGCCTCCAGTTCATTCCACGTACCATTGCCAAACTAATGTTCCTAAACCACCAATTTCATCGTGTCCTTCCGCTACTGCAAGCACCTTCCGTGGTTCTCAATCGGCCCGGGGTTCTCAATTGGCCGCTCCATTGAGCCTAAGCTTCCCCATCCTCTCTCATCAGCTGACATGGATCACCTTTTTCTCACCTCTTCCAGGCAGACGCAGGCCTTTTTTGGTCAACCTTCTCTCCTTCCTGCCCCAAATATTCTATCTTCAGTTCTCATCTCTGGGCTTTTGCTTATGTTCTGGCTCCTGACTGAGACATCCTTCCCCAGTTCTTGGGTTTTTCATCTTCCAAAGCCCTATTTTATTCCTCTAGTCTACATTTTTCTTTCTCTTTTCCTAACTTCTGCAGGATGTACTCCTTTGTTATATATCTCGATGCAAACTTGCTCATTTATTTATTCAACATTTATTGACTGCCAACTATATGCCAGGCAACATGCTGTTCTTCCTTTGAATGTATTATTAGTTTCTTTTCAAATGTGTCAGTTTGTAGTAGATTTTAAGCTCCTTGAGAGAAGAGACATATTCTGTCTCCTCTTTCTGTGATCTAAGATGCCCAGACAGTCCCGGGCACAGGTAAGTATGCAGTAAATGCTTATTGACTAATTGATCCCTAATGAATTGAGGGAGGAAATTTTCTGGTTTCTTGCGTGTTCTGTTTGATTAGTACTTCAGAGTATACTATACGTAGATTATTATTCTGCAAAGTGGAATTCCATAACACTCAACTATAAAACTATTATTAATATAATTTGACATTTGATATTTGAGGAGAGAATTCACTGCAGTCTCAGAGCACCTCAGTAAAGCACTGTCATCATTGCACTGTGATGTGCAAGTAGGACATTCAGGAGGCCGACCTTGCCCTGGCTCTCCGACACGAGGAACTGGAGTGAGGGTGGAAATGAGCGTGCTCTGTGGTGCGGTAGGCTCCGCTCCGTGCCCTTACGTGCTACAGGTTACATCTTTGAAGAAGCTTCTTGTAGCAAGCTTTTCAAATTTCCTTTCACTTTTCTCTTGCTTAAAAATGTGGAGAATGACAACTTCTGTGAGGGGGAGAAGAATGTATGGGACACGGGTGGGAGAGTAGCGGGGAAAATGTGAGACTGGAACAGTCTGGTCAAAGCTAAACACACAGACTGATGGTAGCACAGTAATTGAGAGCAAAGACTCTGGAACCTGTGGCCTGGGTTTGAAGACTGTTTCTACTGCTTACTTTGTGGGACTGAACAAGTTATACAACTTCTCAGTGCTTCATTTTTCTCATATGTTGAGATGGGAACAAGACCCCAACACCCACATCGCAGGCTTGATGGGGGGATTAAGCGAGTGAGTTCAGATGAAGCTCTTGGTCCAGTACTTTGTGAGCTCTCAGCAAACTTTTATCATTGTTGGAGAGATCACTAAGCAACAAGGTGGAAACTAGGGAAAGGAATTCCCTATCCTAATTCTTTGTTTTTTACCATCCACTCTCACTCAGTTTCAGCTGTTTCTGAAGCCGTGAGATGTGTGAGACCCTGACTTCACTGTGGTGGTTTCTCAATAAGATGGAGATGTGAATGAAGTCTGAACCTACACAGAGAACTTTAGGTTTCTGGGAGGAGTATTAGAGTAACCACTCAGCCTCTTAAGGGAAAAGAGTTTTAATCTGTTGGTGAAACAGATGGAACTAGGTTACCATTCTGATAGGAGTTAGAGAAAACAATTTGTGCAATTTGTGCATTTTGTCCTGGTAGCAGAGCAGGAAGGAATGGTGTGCATATAAATTCCTCTGTCCCCAGGGATGCTGCTGCATGCCTCAACCTGTGGAGTAGCTGATTATTTTGAAAGAAGGCAGCTCTCCAAGGAGCTAAGCAATCCTGTAGAGAGGGGGAGGACAATGCTGTGGTAGATATGATTGTTGCCAGGAATTCTGAATGTCAGCATCACCTAACAGCACGGAGGTCAGGAGACAGAATTTGGAAGGAATTAATCTTGCGCCCATAAGGAACATTCAGACATAAGACAAGACACACAGAATAAATAAAAATTCCCAAAGAGGTGATATATACCAACTATACAATAGAAAGCCCCAGCATACGGCATTTTGGTTTTATTTCTGAGCTGGTAGGAACATTAAGAGTTTGGGTGAGGGACTTCCTTTGCCACAGAAAGCCTCTCTAGTCCAAGCAGGATGGCAACTCACTTGTACCCATTCTGTTTGTCCTTCAGCGCTGGCGGCTCAGGCCTACGCTCTGAAAGAGGAGAACGACAGCCTCCGCTGGCAGCTGGATGCGTACAGGAATGAGGTGGAGCTGCTGAAACAGGAAAAAGAACAGCTTTTCCGCACAGAGGAAAACCTCACCAAGGACCAGCAGCTGCAGTTCCTGCAGCAAACCATGCAAGGCATGCAGCAGGTACCTGGGCCCAGGTCTTTTTTTGAGAGAAAGGGGTATGTGTATTAAATGGAAGTGAAACGGAAGCTGCTTGCTGGGAAGGATGAAGAAGAAATGACAATCAAAAAGCTAAGTGCAAAAAAAAAAAAAAAAAAAGCTAAGTGCCCAGGAAAGGGAAGTGCTCATGACCATTTGTGGAAGGGCAGAGTCTGGAGAACAGCCAAGCTGATGGCATTTGTTGAAGAAATGCACCCTGGAGGTAGGAAATAAAGGAGGAGAATTTAGGAGACTGAAATGTTGTCTGTATATGAAATACAGCCTCATGGCAAATGGTTAGCAAGTCCTTGCCTATCAGCGATGCATGTCTTTTGCCATCTGAGAAGTTTCAAGTTTAAAGTGTGACAATGGGTTTTACAAAAGCAGCTGGTTTAGTTTTGTTTGTTTTCAAGGTTAGCATAAATGTAAACTATATTGTTTCCACTTCTCCTGGATTATACTTAGGATCTAGTCAGGTTCTGTGAACACACTACATATTTAAGAAATGTTTGTTGATGGAATGGATGGAGCACCAGACATTTGGCGGGTAGGTAGCTTTGGAAACAGGGCAATAGCTGTGCTTTTGTTGAAGAGTACCAGACTTCGTCTTGGCATACTGAACTTAAAGATGTGCATTTATGGCAATTGTTGGAAAGAAAATGAAAGCTATGGGCTTTGGAATGGGGAAAAGGAACATGTAATGTTAGAAATAAGAGGTTGAGGGGAGAGGAAAATCTGCATGTTGACAGTGGAGGAATAGAATCAATAGATTCAAAGATTCATAGCTAGATTTGTGTCTGAAAACATCAAGTGATACATGATATTCTTAAGGTGTCTGGGCCTTTGAGTTATCTTAGAGTAGTAGAGCATAAGTTATCATCATCACTCATGAGTATTCTTTAATTACCCTTCTGAATGTAGAAGTTCAACCAATAGTTCCCCCCCAAAAAAGTTGTTTTTATTTAAACAAGGAAAATATAAATAGGATGATGGGAGGTTAAAATATGCAGTGAGTATAATATTTTTTAAAATTCCTCCACCTTTATTGATTGGTCTCTAAGATCAGGAGCATGAACTGCCTACAAAAGTGTCTTAGTGATTAGAGTTAACTACCACAGAAACGTGAGCCTGACAGGGAAAAACGACTGGGAGAGAGGGATATAAAAAAAGAATCATGGATTGGGAAGTGAGCAAGTTAATGACCAAGTCACAGAAATTATGTCTTAAACATCTCCTGCCATTTTAAAGCAATTTTTGAGTCTTGGCTTTGAGTCCTAACTAGTTGATGTTCATAGTGCGTGTTAGACTAATCAGTGAAATTCAGAGGTCAGAGCCAGCCAGGAAAATGTCATCACAGTCATTGCTCAGGTCCCTGCACTTGGAAATCGATGTAACAGCTGCTGTGTGAGGCTGCTGGGTTGTCCATATGCCCCAACATGGGGTGTTTCCCGGTGCCCTTTGCCAGGATGAGAGTCTGTCGATTTCCCCAGAGGCTGTGACGCCAGCCCTAGCCTGAAAGCTCCTATGTCACACTTCAAGCAACTGGACTTCTTTTCCTCCAGAAAAGATTACCCCAATTGCTTTAAAAGTAGATAAAGCTGTTAAGGCTGTCAAAGATTCAAATCTGAAAGAAGTCAGAGGAGGCCAGGGAGATGCAAGCCAGGGTCTCAGTGCAGGGACACTGAGGAGCTGTGTGCCTGACCACAGAGGAGCGGTGTTCCACGTCACCACCTGAGCCACAAGCTTCTCCAAGGAGAGATTTAGTTGTTGGAGCTCCTCATATATTTTCACAATCTCCTTGTCTACGTTCTGAAAGGAAATGCAGGAAATGTACTTTAACATAGCTAAAAATATATTGAAAACACAAATTTGTTGTCTCACAGTTCAGAAGGCTGCAAGTCCAAGATACAGGGTCAAAATGCAGGGATGGGCCCTTCTGAGGGCAGTAAGGAAGAATCTGTTCTGTGCCTCTCTCCTAACTTCAGGTGGTTTGCTGGCTATCTTTGGCCCTCCTTGGCTTATAGACACATGACCCTGCTCCCTGCCTTCATCTTCACATGGCATTCTCTGTGTGTGTGTGTCTGCCTTTCTGTCTGTGTCTGTGTCCAACTTTCTGCTTTCGATGAGACACAGTTCATATAGGATTAGAGGCCCACCCTACTGCAGTATGACCTCATCTTAACTAATGATATCTGCAAGGACTTATTCCAAATAATGTCACATTCTGTGGAACTAGGTGCTAGGACTTCAACATTTGGATTTGGGTGGGGGACACAATTCAACCTATAACAGACACATAGTAGATAGTCAAAATATATGTATCAAATAAAGAAGTAAATGGCCAAAGGCCCAGAAGCAAGAACTGGCATGTAGCACGGTGCCTGTCGGGAGTTCTGGGCTATGTGGGATCCTTGGACCACAAGAGCAAGGCAGGGTGTGGTGAGAACTGACATCCAAGAAGTAGGCGCGGCACCTCCTTACCACATGGGAAACACTCAATCCATGGTGGCTGCTGTGATTTTAATTTTTCCTGTTTGTTAGGCAGATGCATGACTATCTCTGTGTCAACACATCCTTAATATAGTTTTAAAATATAGGTGCTGTTTTGAGACTCATATTTCTACCATATTCTACCATGTGTGAATAAATCACTACAACTTGCTAATTTGAATCCCACCACAAAGAATTATCCTGATTTTAAAACCTGCTTCCAATCTGCCCACTATCCACTTTATAAATTGGAAAATCATGGTCTCAATGGAAGGCAACAGAAAAAGGGTCAGCCTCCCATCTGTCATCATTTCCACAGTCCATCTATGTTTGGGAGGTTATTTCTGTAACAAACAAAAGAAATAAAGGGCCTTAATGGCCTTAGGACTGGTGGACAATTTTTAGAATTGCTTTCAGGTTTAGCCAAAAAGTTGCTAACCTTTCCGCTTTTAATCCCTTAAGGATATGTCCATTGACAGCATAGGGTTTTTCATGTGTCCATGAAGAAAACATTATGGACAGGGTTCCTAAAAATGAAAAATCCTTGGGTGACTTTGGTTGTGTCTCAGTTTACCCCTGCACTGCATGTGAGTCACAATTTAATAATATTAAAGGCTTCATACAAAATAGCTTGTATCCATGGTAACAGGATAGCCTTTCCCTGATCATAAGCTGGCCATGAAGTTAACCTGTCTCTGCCTCAGGGGTAGAGTGGTTTTTGGCTTTCACTTAGGTACACAAGTAAAGAATATACATATTTTAAACTCTTATTTTCAGATTACCACACTGAGTTTGTTTGTTAGGTTTATTGAGGTAAAATTTGCATACAATAAAAGGCTTACAGTTCTGTGAATTTTGACAAATGCATACAATCATGTAACCACTATCAACAGATAAATGGCTTCCATCACCCATTCCCTCATTCCCAGCAACTACCGATCTATTTTCTACCCTTGTAGTTTTGCCTTTTCAAGAATGTCACATAAGGGGAATTGTACAGTGTGAAACCTCTTGAGTCTGGCTTGTTGCATTCAGCATAATGCATTTGAGTCATCCATGTTGCTGTGTGTATCACTAGTTCATTCGTTTTTATGCTGAATAGAGTTCTATCGTAAGCAAGAGGTATCATTTGTCACCACTTAATGGACATTTAGGTAGTTTCCAGTTTGGGGCAAATATGAATAAGTATGCCATAAATACTCACCTACAGGCTTTTTATTTAGACATAATTTTTCATTGCACTTAAGTAAATACCTGGGACTAAGATTGGCGGGTCCAATGCTAAGTGTTTTTAACTTTTTAAGAAACTGCCAAACTGTTTTCCAAAGTGTCTATACCACTGTATATTCCCACAGGGCTGCATGAGAATTCAAGATATTCATCCTCATCAGTCAGCACTTGGCATGATCAATTGGTTTTGTCTTTTTTACCCATAGTAGCAAGGGTAGAGTGGCATCTCATTTTGATCTTATTCACATCTAAATTTAATCAATACTTTTATTGTCATTCATGAGGATGATCAATGTGTCCTATTTTAAAATAATCAATTGAAAAATTGGAATGCTTTTTGAAGCTTTGTGTAAATCATATTGATAGGACCAATAAATATTAAGATAACAACAGGATACAATTAAAAATGCTGATTATAAAACAATGATGATTATGTCAGAAGGCTCCTTCATAAATATTTTAAGCCAATGCTTTTTTAATAGTTTTAGCAAATCTAGTCTGCAGACCAGCTGTCTTAGGCTGTAAACCATTGGCCCATGTAGAACAGTGGCTCTTTAACACTCTTGACTTGATGTTGGTAAGGCCCAGGGTTAGTCTGCTGTCTTGACAACTTTCAGCAAGGGAAGATCAGAAAAAAAATATGGGGAAAGGAAGATTATTATAACCAAAACCATTTTGGAAATTAAGTAACAAGTATTTTTCTCTTTATACTCCAAGTAGAACATATGTGTGATTTTCTATATGGGTATTACAAAATCTCACTAATTTAGACTCATTTTATGGAAGACAAAGAAATGTGATATTACTACTGTCCTAAAATATAAAATAACCCCAGTTAGTTTTGCCAAATGTTGGGCAAAAGTCAGTCTTTGGAACCTACATTAAGGAATAATTGAAAGTGTTTCGAAATTAGAACATCTGTGGGAACACCTGACCCCTTGAGTAAGTCCAGCATGTTCTCTGCAGTCTCGTTTAAACTGCTCCATCACTTAGTAAGACCTTTTTTTAGAGATAGAGAAAAGCTTGTCCTCAATTTCCCTGCCCCCACCTCAACTCACATGTAATAAAGTCTTTAGTGATGTGTCAAACTCCAGATAATAATCATGGTGGCAGGCGTGGTAACAGGGGTGGTGTTGGTGGTGGCTGTGGAGAGAAAGGTGGCTGTGGCAGTGAAGGTGACTGTAGTAGTGACAGTGGCTGTGGTGGGGAAGGTGGCCCTGGTGGTGATGGTGGCTTTGGTTGGGATGGTGGCTGTGGTGGGGATAGTGGTGCTTTTGATGATTAGAACGTTTTAGGGAAAGACAGATAAAATGAGCATATTTAAGAATATTTCACTGTACCTTGAAAACTGGAAATCCTCGAAAACACAGCAGACCCGATGCTCCCAGCCAACCTCAGGAGGTAACGCTCCAGAGAGCTGGCTGGCCGCCACACGCAGGCAGGAAGGCAGAGCAGTGTGATGGTAGTTTGTTTGCAACACGAGTCTCTTCTTTTTCTTGATAATTTTTCCCTTTTTCTTTCTGTTTTTAATTTCTAACCAAGATACCCAGCAGTCTGATAGTGGACCTGCTAGATTGGTGTTGTGTCCATTATCTTTTCTCTAATATTTTATGTTTTAACTTTATCTTGTATCCTTTCCATTGAAGTTTCTGCTTAATAATCATATTGTTTTTTCAGAAGTTTATTGTGTTCTCTGATTAATTTTGGGGGGGTGCCTGTGAATACAGTATCTGCTTATGTTCTCTGTTTATTATCTTTTCATGCAATCTTATTTTATGGTTGCATTATCTTCACAAGTGTTTTTGAGAATACTAACTGGAATATACAAAATTCTTTTTGTTCCCCAATCTCTTCTCTTTATTCTAGGATTAGTCGTTCGGTTTTGTGTTTTAGTCTCTCTCTTCTATGTGCAGCCTCCTTTAAAAGCGAGGTGGTGGTTGGTAGCCTGTGTATATTTAGGTGCGAAGGGCTTGGTTGACTTTTCTGGGAAGCTGTGTGGGTTTGTGCATTGCTGTGTCCAGGTTTCCTACCGGGCCGGGTCTTTCTCCCATGCAGTAGCCAACTGAGGGCTCATTGATTGGCAGCCTTTATTTAAGGATAGTTGGGGATCCCTCAAATGCCAGAATCTGTCACATACTAGAAACTCTCTGGAACTCCCTTCCTGTTCTGTTTGCTTTTATGAATTTATTCATTGACATACATTTTAATTGAGTCTCTGGTGGAAAGAAACACACACACACACACACACACACACACACACACACACACACAGAGCCTCCGACATCTTGAACAGGAGTCTGTTTCAGGGGCTTTTAACTTTGACCCAGCCCTTGAATGAATTTTTGGTACCTCGTGGCACAGGGTGGGTGGGGATGAGAGGACATTGCAGATTATTGCGACTGTCCACAAGCACGCAGGGAAAGGAAGCACAGCAAGCACATTTCCTGAATGTCTAAGAGGAAGCAACAAGGGAACTTACAGTGGCATATTTTGGAGTCCAGAGAGCTGTCTCAGCCTGAGGAGGCAAATGGGCAAACAAAAAGGGCTTTTGAAAGAGACAAAGGAAGACAAATAGAAAAAGGTGATTTGGAGAGGCTGAACCATGGAATAAAGAAAAATGGGGAACTTGTTCTCCACTCTATTTCTGTTTCCTTGTCCCAGAAGAGAGAAGGAGGCAATCCTGATGGTCTGGAGGAGGCAGGCCTAACCTCCAGCGGCTGTGCAGGAAGTAGAGTCTGTTCCAGATGGAGGGATGCGCAGGGTACGCAGAAATGATGGCAGATACAGTGGGAAGAACAAACAGTTCTTCCTCTACATTGAAAACATTTTTTAAAAGGAAAATGGCACAAACATAGGACAAGAACAAGGGAAAAAGAGAAATCCCTTTAAAAGAAGAAATTCAAGTTTTTTGTAATGACAGATTATATTTTAAGAGCTTTTATGGAATAGTTAGAGACTAAATGTAGAATGTAAAAAACTAAAGATTGAAAGTCGGGAAATTAAGTTGCAATATATCAAAAGGATCTGCCTTCTAAGTAGAGTTCATGAGCCTCAAAAATGTTTAGTTAGGAGGAAGAAATAGCACATACATGCTGATCTGGTTGTTGACTCATTCCGGAAAAAGCTTTTAGCAATATTATCATAAAATCTTCAATATAGGAAAAGTTATACATCAGTGCAGGAAATGATTCAGTATCACTGGACAGGGCAAGAAAAATCTCATTATTACAGTGTAGAGAAAAGGGCTTTCTTTTTGACTCTCAGGTACAAGTAGTAAAGTCTTCAGCATTAGAAAATTCAAAAAATATGTGTGTGTACAAGCAGGCAGTCACACACACATAAAAACCTGGAGTCTTTACAGCTACGGCTGCAGAGACATACCCATGTTTATTTGATTCTATTTCAAATACCCAGATGAAGTTTCTTTCTTTCTGACTGAAAAACAATGCACAAGACATTTCCCACATCCATCTTAAAAGCCACTGACATTTTACTAGACTCATAAAAATTATAAAACATATACATCTTTCAGATGATGTGACTTTAAAAAGATTCGACGATTAAACATTGAGGTTCACAAGAGCTGCCGAATTTGGGGTTCACCATGATCTTCCTTTCTTTTCATTTAACTACCCCAGATTTGTAATTTCATTTTGCATCCATTCCTCAGCAAAGTGTCTTGGGATGGTGCATTATACTAGCAGCCCACATGATGATAGTCCGCATTTATAATTCTGTGGCACCTTTCGTTAGACTGCTCAAGGTCATTTGTAGGGTTCCTGCTGGCAGCGCGTGCATTTCCTGACATTTGCAGATTGCATTCCTGGTGCACCTGAAGACAGTCCGTATCCCACACCCCACTTCAGTGTGAGACCCTTGAAGGGATTGTTGGCTACATGTGGAACCAGAAATAGAAACCAATTCTCTAATTCTTGGGCCAGGGCTTTACATTGCAAAGCCCTACCTGTTTGAAATGATCACACCTGACATCTGTTAGGGGTTTGAGAGTTTTCAAAGCACTTTCCCATTTGATTCTAGATAAGATACAAAGACTAAAAGTGAAGATAATGGAGAGGAAACCTCCCTGAGTTTTGTTTTGTTTTTTTTTTTTTAGCAGTTTCAAGAGAGTATGTGGCTGTCCTCACTGGACACAGGTCCTAAGGGGAAGAAGGAGATAAGCTGTGTCCATGCCACACAGGACACGAGTAAGAAAATGAAAACACTGAAGTAGGAGCACGTGGCTCCAGCTTGGCTGCTTTCTGTGCCACTCTGGGAAAGTCAGGCTGTCTGGGCCTCAAGTTCTTCACCTGGAAAATGGGTCCTGCCAGCCTCGGGAAGGCTTTGCTGTCATAAAATCATGTGTCATACACGTGTGATCATGTGTGTGAGCACGTTTTGAAAAGCTATTAAATAAATGCAAACTGTGATTGCCATATTCCAGGTGAAAATATGCAAATCTGTAGAGGTTTGAAAGAAGACTCAGGATTGGCAGAGTAAGTCTGGACAAGTCCAGGTCTACATGTCCTGCCCCTGGTGTGGCCTGTGTTGTTGCTCCCGTGCCCCTTACAGCAGGAAGGCCCAGTCTCTCCAGGTAACTCCAGAAGCGGTTTCCCATCATTTCACTCGGTCCTCACAGCAACGCAGGAGCGTGTGCCTATCTAAGTTCGTCAGGTAAGAAATTGAGACCCAGAGGTGTCAAGAGACTGGCCCAGGGCACAGGTACATCACGTAGTGTAAGAACCACAGCCCTGGTCTGTCTGACCACAGCCCCTGTGTTCTCTCTCTTACCCCACAGTTTTCTGAAGTGTACTCTGAAAGTAGCATTTCAGAACCATGGTAGTCACAAGAACAGAAGACTAGGAAGTTCTATCTTTCATGTGCTTGCAGATTACTAAAAACACGATTGGCAAAAACTCACCGGCAGTTTTCTGACTCTCTTTGTCATAGCCCCTAATTTGGTCTTTGTAGTAGCAGAGTAAGAGCTAGCAAAAGGAAAGTAACATACATGCAGCTTTTATGTATTAAATTTGAGTCGTGAAAATAAATCACTTCTGGGAAGGGAAAGAAAAGCCCTAATAAAATTTAACTATGAGCTGCTTCATCTCGTCATTAGTTATCCTGCTCTGCCATTAATTAATCTGATCATCAAATGCATCCTCATTAGTAATCATTCCTTCTCAAAATAATGAGGCTAGCAGACAGATCAATGTAGGAGCCAGGGGTAGAAATAATGGCATTGTCCTGCAGACCATTAAAATCATTTGACTTCTGCCTTTAGCTGCTTTCCTGACATCTGCAATGGGAAATCCTGAAGCTCCAATAGACTTGCAGCTATTCCCGGGAGAAAGGAACTCTGCTTTTCCCAACACTGTGGCAGTCGTGGGATGACCTTTGAATAACCTTCCCTTTCCACACTTCTTTTGGAAATTGCCTCCTGATTTATAGGCCATATCATACTATGAGTACCAGATTTATACTGAACTGGATCTTTTCTTAAATGTAGTACATCAAAACAGACTTTTGCTGCAGACGCATCCTGGCCCTCTACTCTGTTTGACCACTGTTGTCGTTCTGCCTCCAGTCACAGACTCTAAAATGAATCCTTGTGGTCTGGCCTTGACTTCATTTCTTTATAATCTGCCAATGCAAAGAAGCTGACTCATTTGCACTGAATCCCTGAACCCTGCCAGCGCCGTGGCTGCCTGTACGTAGCAGGTGTCCTGTTCCCAGCCAAACTGATGTAATTATCCATCTCTCAGATCGGGCCACAGCTGGGGGGCATCGTGCTCCAGGGTTCTCTCCATGCAGCTGGTTAGGAGAGGCAACTTGCGGATTAGGAAGACCAGCCAATTTCCTTCTTATCGGAAATGAAAGCTATGAAAAGAATGCAGGGAGAAATTTGGTGGGGGCGAAGGAATACAACATTGAAACAAAGAAGAAAGGAGAATTAGAGAAAAACAAATCCTCCTTATGTAAGAGAAAACTCAGAGGAAGAGAAATATGGGTGGAAGTTGCAGTTTTCTGATTCTAGTTTTGTCATTTACATTTTTATTTTAAGCCAGGCACGGTGGTTCATGCCTGTAATCCCAGCACTGTGGGAGGCCAAGGCAGGAGGGTCACTTGAGACCAGGAGTTCAAGACCAGCCTGGGCAATATAGTGAGGCACTGACTCTACAAAAAATATAAAAATTAGCTGATCATCATAGCTAACACCCATATCCCCAGCTACCCGGGAGGCTGAGGCAGGAGAATCACTTGAGCCCGGCAGTTTGCAGTTGCAATGAGCTATGATGACACCACTGCACCATAGCCCCGGGCAAGAGAGCAAGACCCTGCCTCAAAAAGGAAAAAAAAAAAAATTTTTGTTTTATTTTTCCTTTTTACAAAAAGAATGTATGCTCAATGCAGAAAACTTGGAAACATAAAAGAAACATATAAAAGGAAACAAAAATCATTCAGAGTATCAACTACCCAGATATAACTCTTGTTAATGTTTACATACAGGCTTTCAGTCTTTTTCCCTATGCACCGATAACATGTAGTGTTAATCATTTTTAAATATTAGCCAAACTTAGTTAAAGTTTCTGGAATTGTAACCGAAGTATAGAATTGGGAATTCAATTCCAAGATGTTAGATGGTTAGTTAAAGACTGTTTTCTCCTCTGTTTAACAAAGCACCCTGAATAGTCATCAAGGGAAACTTAAAGTTAGTGCCCAATCTGGTCCTCACTCTATAGACCACCCATTTCACTCAGTTGATCAGCGAAAACACCCTGCATTGTGAAGTTCCTATCTGTATTCAGTTTCTTCAATTTGGGAATTACCTCTCTGGTTTTTGTGCTTTTTGCTTCTTCTCTCTGTGTCTCTGTCTCTCCCTCCTCCTCTCTCTATATTTCTGTCTCTTCCCTTTCTCTCTTGCTTTCACACACACATACACACACACAGAGATACCTTTAGCAAATAGCCACAACAGCCTTATTTTCTGAAAGTACTGGGGAACATACAAAAGGGGAAAGTATATTTGAACTTCGGCTGTAGGTTTCCAAGGAAGGGGTATAATAAGTAGTGCTTATAAATGAAAGACCAACTACACAGTGCCTATTCAGAGAGATCAAAAATGATCTCTTTTATTTTCTTCTTACCTTTTGTTCTCATAATTCATTCTGCTGACCCATCA
>NW_012134969.1:5106091-5107562 GCF_000956105.1 Propithecus coquereli | reverse complement strand
TGGATTTATTCAGAATGCAAAGTTGGCTCAACATTTGAAAAGTCTTACCAACATAACATATCCCATTAACAGGTTAAACCAGAATAACAGAATTGTTTTCATAGCTACAGAATATCCATTCATGGTTTAAAACTAAAACAACCAAAGAAAAATGAAGATTTTTAGCAACTTGGAATAGAAGAGAACATTCTTATCCTGATAAAAGGTTATCCACTGTGAACTCAGTGACACTTAATTTTTTTTAACCCTCCTAAACTAATCCCAATATAATCCCTCTTAATCACCATATAATCAATTAGACCAGAATGAAACTGCTTTATATCACTTGCTTTGTTTCATGATGTACATTTTCAAATTGTCATCAGGAAACAACAAAAAAAGCTGCACGAAGTCTACTAGCAGACCCTAAAAATGTGGTCTCCCTATCCTTTCCTTTTGAAAAGTAAAAGTCATCAGCACTGACCTTGGTGTTATCCCTCCCTTCTCCACAATGCAAACTTAAGTAGCTGTATATCATGGATGATCATCTTTTCTTTGCCATCATTGTTTGGTGCCAGCCTTTCAGCTGACTTCAGCAAAACTTGTCATTGAAGTTTTCATTAAGAGGACGTGGGTAGACATCCCACATATAATGTTAAAATGCATGCAGTTGCCGATCGAGAGTAGGGGTTTTGCTAAGGCCGGAGGAGCATATCGGTAAGTGTGAAGTTATGGCTCTAATTTCTCTCAATTTTTATACCTTGGGAGCCTTTTTTGCTGTTATCATTCATGGCCGTGCTGACACCGTTTATTGTAAAGGGTCTGAGTAACTCAGCTCACTTCCTTAATGCTTCCTATATTTAATGTTACTGAAGCAGAGAAGATTGGCTTAAGATGATAATTTTCTGTTGCACTTTGAGATCTATGCAAGATGGTGGTGCTATACTGTATTTTACCAGACAGATCTTAGCCCCGGATATTAAGAATATGTGACAGATTTCACAATGGCAGTATTTGTTGAGGTTTTGTGTTGTTGCTGTTGCTGCTGCTGCTGCTGTTATTATTTTTCCTCAGAAAGAGTCTGCATTTCAAAGACAGGCAAGCCTGACAGAGTCCAGAGGCTAAGTAACTACCACAGGGTCACCTGCTGGAGATTAGAAGCTTCTTGGGGAAACTGTTCTAGTCTGCTGCAGCCCTCCCATCCCTGGAGTAGGGAACAGGTGAAACTGGGAGATCTCCAGTGATTCTAGTTACTTGAGGCTCCTACAATGTGGGGTTCCTAAAATGTGGGGTTCCAGAAGAGCCTAAATGTGTTAAAATAACTTGAAAACTTTGGGGGAGGGCTCAGACTTCCTCTGCCTGTCACTTCCTTAGTGACAGATGAATGTGCTCATCTATTTACAAGTCTTGTTCCAGACCCACCTAAAGATTCAAAGGGCTGAGTTCGGGGCTATTCTTTTCTCCTTACTCTGCCCCCTAGGTATCTGATTCT
>NW_012134969.1:5092612-5094191 GCF_000956105.1 Propithecus coquereli | reverse complement strand
TAGCTCACTGCAACCTCAAACTCCTGGACTCAAGCAATCCTCCTGCCTCAACCTCCCAAGTAGCTGGGACTATAGGCATACACTACCACGCTTGGCTAATTTTTCTATTTTTTGTAGAGATGGGGTCTCACTATGTTGCTCAGGCTGGTCTTGAACTGCTGGTCTCAAGTGATCCTCCCACCTTGGCCTCCCAAAGTGCTAGGATTATAGGCATGAGCCACCACTCCTGGCCATAAAACCAAATCTTATATAATATGTTAACTATATAAAAACTTCACCTTGGTAGAAAAATCATAAAATTTAAGAAAAAAAGACAAGGAAGGGATTACAGCTTTAAAAGGAAAGTCGGATTCACCACACTGCTCACAGAAGTATACACAAAAGTATGTCTTCAACAGCCTAGTTCGTAAGTGAAAATGATGAATGCCTAGGTAGAAGTCGTTGCTAGGAGGATTTTAAGTTTGGCATGTTTTGATTTCAGTCTCAAATTGACAGTGCAGTATGGTTGCCAGGGTAGAAACCACAGATTGAGGCAGGAAAATTGAACTGTGCAAGTGGTAGGTCTCTCCCCAGACAACGTGACCTTGGATACATGACTTAACCTCTGTGTGCCTGCGATTCTCTCATCTGTAAAAATGGAAATGTGACCTCACTTATTCTGGGGCTCCAAATAACATTTGTAATGCTCTTTGAATTTGTCAGAAAGAAAGACCCATTACACACTGAAGTCTACATCCCAAAGAGCATTACAAATGATCCTATTAAATCAGTGGCCTGGAAATATCAAGATGTGTCAGGTACAGCATTTATTTACCTGCTTATTGTCCGCCAGAGTGTTTCCACTTGATTGGCATATGGATAATTGTCTAATTGGAACACACTCAATTGTAACCACCAAAGAATGTAATAGTGCATCTGTTTAATGCCACACTCTCAAATGTTAAATTAAAATTATGCTGCAGTCAGCCAATCCAACCAAGAGACTCTTCTGATTAAGTTCTAGCTGCTTGTGAACTTCTGTAATTGAGGGACTTTGGTACTTAAAAATTCAAACTAGAAAGAATATTATAGAGTCTCATAAATTTCAAGGGAAAAGAACCAGAAAGGCTGACTTAAATTATCTAGTTGTGAATTATCTCAGTTTTTATAGGGCATCTAGTCAAATGAAGAATGGCAGTTTTGAATCTCCACTGTTTTGAATACATAAATATTAGATTACAAGTTTATATCTTATAAACAAAAGAAAGCATTAATTTTGTAGACTACAGAAAATAGTCTAGGGGTGTTGATCTTATTTTTCTGCTGGTGATGGTTTTGTTCTTTTTTTGGTGGGACATGGGGAATAAATTACATAATTATAAATCCCTTGCTTGGATTTCCTTAGCCTTTTAAGAAACATTCCTTTTCAGATTAAGGATAACTGAAACTGTGAAGTAATGAATTAAAATGCTTAAATGCAACTGCTATTTACCTCAGAAAGTTTTATATATGTCTAGAACAATAAATTACCCAGCAATACATCCTCAGGTTTTTTCATTGTTGTTGTTGTGTGGTTTTTGGGTTTTTTTTTTTTTTTTTT
>NW_012134969.1:5089507-5092562 GCF_000956105.1 Propithecus coquereli | reverse complement strand
CTCAAATATGCTGCAGAAATGTAGAATGCATGTAGTGCAACAGGGCTTGGGAGACACTGTGTCCAAAGCAAGCTCAGATGATTCTGAATCAAAGCAAATGTGCCTTTGAGGGGATAGAGGGGGGAATTGAGAGTTGGGGCAAACTATAAAACTGGAAATTTCCCAAATCAGTTTCCACATAAAATATGTTTGTTAAAGGACAACAATGGAATGTGCTAATGTGAAGACTGCACACACACTACTAAATCTTAACAGTAATGGCAGCGATTATTTAGAGTTTAGATCAACAAAAGATTTTTATGAGAAAGTAGAATTTTATTACTAATTTTGCTTAGAATTGCTAGTGCACGGTGACAGTAGACGGATGGACCTTTATTTTTATTATTGTTTTTAAATTTTCTACAAATGGACTTGCTTAACTTCTGCACTGAGGCAGACAGCTCCTGGGCCCCGCCCTTGGCGCCCCACCACTGCCTGCAGACTTAGGCCCGCAGATCTGCATCTCAGTGGCTTCCTGTGTTTTCCTGACCTCTCTGTGGCTCTTGAGGCCCTACAGAAATCACTCCTGCCTTTGAAAATTTTGCATAGCTCAGAGGATTCTTGGATGTTTTCCTTTTCTGTACAGCAGGGGAAATCCCATTGCATTATAGGCCAGGCCTGGGGAACCTGGAAATATTCCAGGTCTAAGTTCCTGTTCTCTGGGATTCCTCCCTCCCCATCACTCCCCTGAAGAACACATATCCTGTGCCCTCCCTTCACCCACACCCTGGAAGACCTTGCTCAGAGGTATGCACACTGTGTGCATCCTTCAGTTCTGGCCCTTACTCGGGGAATCTTTGTCGGATCATGCTGCCCTGGATGGGGAGTGTTGGGGGGAGGGTACTTCGTGTCTCAGGCACCCCTGTGAGGACCCGGACCCTTGCACACACTTATTTTTGCTTTCGCACTAACCTCCCTAGTTGTCCCAGGTTCCCAGAGTACCGATAGGCATGACCCCAGGGTTCATAGTCTTGGCCAGTCAGAGGGCGAGCCCAGGCAGATGGCCGCCTGGGCTGTTAGGCTCTGGCGGATATTAGGATCTTTACAGCAGGGTCAGGGAATGGGGACACGCTCCAGGCGTCTCCCGGCTGTAAATGAAGCCTGATCCCATCACGAACAAGAAATTGCCTTTCTGCCTAGCAATGAGAATGGCATTTAAAATTCAATATCAGAAAAGATATTGACGAGATTAAGGGCCTGGAGGAATTGATTTATGAGGAAAGACCCAAGGAATTAAATATGTATAGCCTGGTGTAATAGGATATTAGGCTCTGAACACAATTTCATTTCTGTGATCCAGCGTACCTGTTATCAGTCATCTGAATGGTAGAGTTCTCTCTTGAAGAAATGTTTCTCTCCTCAGGGGTCACTGTGCCTGAGGCAGAGAGGGAGGCCCCAGGATTGATACGCTGGACCACAGGCTTGGTTACCTTTGTACCTGGGTGTCAGTTGTAGTGCAGTTTCATCCCCAGGTGGAAGCAGATGACATTTTAAACTAGGGTAGATATTGAGTAGTCCTACCACCCGGTGTGACAAGAAAATTCAAACTAGTTCAATTCCATCTTTTTCTTCCCAAGGAGAAAAGTGAACATGTAGGTAGCAGGTGGTAAATTATTGTCCTTCCCCTGAGACAGGTTTCTCTCCTCGGTCAGAAATACCGTTGGATGCGTTTGACTTTAGGCAAAGCCTTGCTCTTATGTTGTGATGAAGTGCATTGGATTTTTTACATCTCAAACTTTCTTTAACAATGAGGCATTGGCTCAGGACTCACAGTGTTAGTTGTAAACAGGCACAGGTGGACTTCATCGGCAGGACCTAAGGCTGACATCCCTAAGCAGTTCTGAAGTCAGTGAGAACCGAAACAGGATGGAGGGGATGGAGGGACGGCGGGTCTGGAGAGTCCTGGAAGACATGGAGAAGCAGTAAGCTGTGTGTGCGGCCCCCAGGATCCCACTAGGGGAGAGGGGTTAAGGAGTGTGTCCTCCCATCTGAGGACTTACAGCAGGACAGGGATCTGGCAGGGCTGGCTACAGGTGGGGGTTCAGATTGCAGGCTGAAATACTGGGAGAATGCGGGTTGGAATCAGGGCGCACAGACAGGATGCTGTCATGGGTATTGCACGTGGACCAGATGTTAAAAGGACTGCTGGAATCAGTCCACCCAGACACAGTCACACCCACCATGGCCTTTGGTGAGAATTCCCTTTGGAAATCCCTGGGCCTCATTTCCTTAGGTGGTATTCTACTGACCTTAAAGGCATATCCCACTGAGTAGGACATCCGATTTATAGCAAAGTTATGGAGATGGAATAACATTTATTAAAACCGAATCAAAAGAGCAAAACCACATTGAATTTAAATTGATAACACTCCATGAGTTCAAATATTTCCAGGCTTTTATCAAAAATATTCAGCAGCTCATTTTCAGTAAGTGGAACAAGTTGTGATTCAGGATGGACCTCCTGAGCCCATTCTCCTGACGCCTAAACCGGTTCCCCAAAGCCTCCTGGATTCCTATGGAAACTACACTGGTTGTAGCCATTATTAGAGTATTTTGTGCTACCCTAAACAAATTATCGTGTACATGTTAGCATCCTCGTGACCCAGCATCTTAAGGACAGGGTACTTAATGTTGTTTCCTCTGTATCCTTCATGATACCCAGCCTGGCTCTATGCACACAGGAGGAGCTCAGTGTTGACTGAAGGCATGAATGAATATTAGCAGATTGTTTTAGAACTGAACATAAAGCCAAGCACTGGGAAAATCCTGAAACAAAGGGAAGAGGAAAAGAGAGAGAGTATGTGTGTGTATGTTTGTGCATGAGAGAGAGAGAAAGAGAGAGACAATATGTTGGTGTCAGTCACTATTGGTGTATCTACCTGATGTCAGGAGTTCACCTGACTCAAGATCAACCAAGATTTAGAAAGGATACTTACTCTACCATCATAGAAGACACACAATGGGTGTTCTATTTAGGGGTCCTCTATGTTTTGTGCCAACCATCACCACCTTTATC